>NW_028324303.1:6905000-7061250 GCF_058129835.1 Hydra viridissima
AAGTGATTTTTTTTTTTTTAGTTTCCATCTTAACTTCTCAATAGACGTTAACTTCTCTGATACAAGTAGTTATTGAATTATTAGTTTTTTAAAATGTTGCTCTTGTATCATTAAATATTATAAAATGAAAAAAAGATTTAAGTAAAAAAATATTTTACTTAGCACTAAAAATGAAGAGTAGTAAAAGCTAAAAGTAATTATGAGTTTGAAAGATAATTTATCAGCTGTTTATCAGATAAAAAAAGTATCTTATGTATTTGTTTTGGATGCACAGAACAACCAAAAGTTAATCTATTATTCTATGATTAACAAAGTGTCTTTATTGCTGCTTTATAGGATATTTTAAAACTTCAAACAAACAAAAGGATTATTTATCAATTTATTATTAGTAGTATTAAGCTGTCTAACCTCAAGCTATATTGAGAAAATAGATCCAAAAAATCTTTTTTTTAGTTCTACCTTAACTCTAGTTATGTCTGACAAGATCTCAACTGTAATGTCTGACATAATTGGTTTTGTCAAAATCATCTTGAATAAACTTTTTCCAGTTTAAGCAGACTATTTCAATTGACTATTTCAGTGGATCTTGTTTAATGATGTCACAGTCATTGATTTGTATAATTATTGCATTAATTTTGCTTTCTTTTGTATGATTGCTCAGATTTCCCCAACAATCTAATCTAGAAATAGCTGTTGTGAAAAAAGTTCACTGCTTACTCTACTTTCTAACTATTAAAATCTTTATTTGGTAAATTAAATTTATATTTTTATTATGTATAAATGTAAAGATTATTTTTCTCTTCGAAGTAAATTCTTTTATTACGTAAATTTGTAAACTTGTAAGAAAAAAACCTTGATTTTTGTGAGAAGTTGTACTAGTATAGTAAGTAAATAACTTCATAGTTTGTGACTGTCAATTGTCTTTTTAAGGAAGAGAAAATTTTTTTAAAATAACTTCATAAAAATATTTCAACTAAAGAAACATTCAAATGTAAAGTGCAAAAATTGATGACTATAATCAAGTAATTCCTTTAACCTCAATCTAGGCCTTGTTTTAAAATTAGGATTTTAAAGTGAAAATAAAGTTGTAAGTTGGTGATGAATCTGAAAAAAGGTAATGGACTATTAGTATCCCTTATGAAAATTTATGAATAACAAAGTGCAGCTTTGTTTGTAAATTGGATTAGCCAGATGATTCTAAGTTCACTTTACATTGAGATCAATCCATCCTTGGATAGTTTTCCATATAATACTAAAAGCTGGCTGGTTTTTCCCCCACCAAAGTTGAGAGTTACTGCTTTATCTAGTCGAGGTTTACAAAAGGATAAGATTGCTATTCATTTTATTTCTCTTTAATACTGCATGTTACTTAATCATAGCTATCCGTTATTGTTAGCAAAATAGGCAAAAAATTCAGTTTTAGATTTTTTGACACTCATGTTTAAGGTACTTTACAGAAACATCAATTTCTTAATATTTGTGCTTCTGTTAGTGTTTTGTATTCATTTATTATCAGGACCTGGCTGGGCAAGTTCTAATATTGGCGTTGTATTCTGCATAGAATGCTCTGGTGTTCATAGAGGTTTGGGTGTACATGTTTCAAAAGTAAAGTCATTATCATTAGATAAATGGGATGAGCAATTAGTTCAGGTGAGGCTCATTTTTATTGTTGCAGTAGAAATGAGAATTTTCTTTCACTATTTGCTTCCTAAAAAATTTTTTTTTTTTGTTCTTTTTATTTAAAAAAACAACTGATAACTGAAAAAGTCAAAGAAATAACCGTTCGAATTAAAAAAAAAGCTAAATCATGACGGCTATAAATGCCACTAGTAATCAAAGTAAATACTACTCGTTATCAAAATTCTAAAGACCATTAAGAAAATTTGGTTGGCGTTTAAACAATAACAAAGTGTTTTAATTTCTTGTTGTGCACAGGCGGTTCGAAAAGTATATCTTTGAAATTAAGTAATTGTTTGTGGCAAACCATAACCACATTATTAACAATTTTGTTAATAATGTGGTTATGGTTTGCCACAAACAATTACTTAATTTCAAAGATTTTAAGTAATTGTTTGTGGCAAACCATAACCACATTAACAAATATTACATTCAAGTTTTTATTTTAAAAATCCAGGGAACCTAATTTAAATGCGGATAAATACAGAAATAGCTTTAAACGGATAAAATTAAAACATTGATATTTATTTAATTTTATTTCATGAAAATTTAAGTGTAAACCTATTCTGTTGAATGATACATTCTGAAACATTCGCCGATACATAACGGAGGTCTATTTTCACAAACAGCACATTCATATCGTGTTTCTTTACGTTTTATTTTAGAGCAGACTCGACATGGTTTGGTCGGGAATTTTTTCTTTTCATTTGTTGGTATTGAAGACAAGTAGTGGAAGCTATTATTGGTAATTCGAGGCTCAATTTCATTCAAACGTTCACCCAATAAATCAGTAACAACTAATTCTCTAAACTTAAGCAAGGAAATTGTTTGATCTACCCCATATTTGCTGTTAAACAGTAAGCATTAAACAAAAAAGTATCAAAGAGATGAAGTGCTACTTTTTTATACCATCTGATTGTCTTTCTTAGGCAATCATAATATGATACCATTTGTTCCGCCCTATCTACTCCTGACATATATTGGTTGTAATCTTTGATAATGTTGGGTTTCATTTTCTTCTCTCCTCTCCTGTTTGTCACCTCAATCATTTGCAACGAATGCAAGTTGCTAATCATTTGCACGTCTCTTTTGTCTTTCCATTTAGCAACCACTACACCCTCTCTGCTTCTGCTTATAACGTCTCCCTGTTTCAGTTTTGCTTTTGTACACTCTTTTGGATTTGACTTTCGGTCAGTTCTTAAAGTACCACAAATATATGTTTTTTGATTTATCATGTGCTTTGTTAATTCAAAGGAACTTTAAAAGCTATCGGTGTACAGGTGATAACCTTTTCCCAGAAATTTTTCCATTAAATCTAAAACAATAGCTCCCGTTTGACCCAACAAATGTTTGTCGAGAGTTGTTTCGCCAGAGTAGATTTTTACTTTTAGTACAATACAATCTGACTCGCAAAGCTCATAGAACTTGATACCATACTTATGTCTTTTATTTTTCACATACTGCCTGAATACAAGACATCCCTTCCAAAGCATCATTGACTCATCGATTGATATATTTTTATTAGGACAGTAGATGTTATCCATTGCATTATTTAAGTGATCGAGAAGTCCAATAATTTTACACAAGCGTCCACTTCCCGAATCTTCATTGTTAATAAAATGCCAAAACCGTAATATTAGTTGGAATTTATTTCGTGACATTATTCTAGAAAATAAGGGAAATCTATAGAGACTGTTCTTAGACCAATAGTGTTCTAAAGATGGCATTTTGACACACCCCATATGAAGAAGAACTC
Source organism: Hydra viridissima (assembly GCF_058129835.1). Taxonomy (NCBI): domain Eukaryota; kingdom Metazoa; phylum Cnidaria; class Hydrozoa; order Anthoathecata; family Hydridae; genus Hydra; species Hydra viridissima. The sequence continues at coordinate 6,908,434 of NW_028324303.1, forward strand.
CAAGGAACTGCCGCATATCTTCTGAATTTATTGGTTTCCAATCTTTAAAACGTGAGCTTCTTCTGAGGGGACGCTGCTTATTTATTTCTTGCGTTGCGTAGCAATTAGTTTCAACTACCATAGTATTTATAAGCTCTTCTGTAACAAATAGTCTAAAGAAATCTAATGGTTTCTTGCTCTCCATGTATATCTTTAAACCAGGATTAGCAGTAAATTGAATTTGTTTTACAATATTCGGCTCATCTTTCCATTGGTTTGAATTTCTAGATGGACCACCCGTTGTTCTAGCTCTTTTCGGCGGCATTCAAAAACCTTCTGCAGTGGCTGCTAAATGAACTTCTGTGTACTGATTGTCATCACTTTCTTCAGTGTTATTATTTTCAGAACCTGATTCTGATGCAGTCAAGCTCGAAGATGTAGTAGTGTAAGCGAAAAATGAATCCGAATCTTTAATATTATCATCTTCACTATATCCTCACAATCTTCCATTATCATATGTGCTGATCCAATTGTGGAATATCTGTGTTGAGCTAATAGGAGATAAATAAATTTATAAATTATCTATTTATAAAAAAGAAATTACTCATCTATAAAACACATTAATTAGTATGCTGTGTAAAAAATTCGAAGTGCACACTAAAATGTTTTTTAATGTATTAAAAAACATCTTATTGTGTACTTCAAATTTTTTTTCACATTTTTAATAACATACAGTATAATGTAGTTATCAAATATATTTTATCTTCTAGTCTAAAAAACACAACGATTTAGAATTAAGAAAACAAAATATAAATTACCTTTTTTACTCATGATAACTGCCAATGTGCATGTGTAAAAAAATTGAAACACTATAATAATAATGTATCAAATAAGGTACATTACTACACCTTTTCAAGATGTAAGTGAGAACTTGAAAGTTGTAGTTAAGAAACGTAAGATATAATTGAGAAATAAAACATGTAATTCAGAAGTCACATTATGTAATTTAGAACATGGAAGATGTAATTAAGAAACGTAAGATGTAATTTAGAAGATGAAAGTTGTAATTGAGAAAATATAATACATATTTTAAATTACATATTGCAATTTCTTATTTACATGTTGGGTTTCTCAATTGCATTTTTAAAGTATCTTAATTACATGTTGTGTTTCTTAATTACATCTTACGTTTCTTAACTACAACTTTCAAGTTCTCAATTACATCTTGAAAAGATGTAGTCACCGCAATGAGTTATACTCATTACGGTGTTACGAGTACTTCGGCACTGGAGAAAAAAATTCCTTCTCCATTGCCAAGCTACGAGAATACTCGTAGTGCTTTTTTTTTGTCAGTTATATTCAGAATAAAAAATACATAGAATTATTTCAGATTAAAAATATTTTATTTATTGAAATGTTGATATCTAGCCTTGGCAATCAGATTGAAACCACGTAAAACAGCCTCGGCAAAAATTAATCGTTGTAAACATTATGGCTCGGCAAAGAAATAACGCATAGCTTAAAATAGCTCGGCAGCGAATGTGTTAAAGATTAAAAATAATGACAAGAATGCGAGCAGTACTTTCTTGGAAAAAATACTTTCTAGGAAAGAATTTGGTGGAAATGGGTCTTTTACGTCATCGAAAACAAATATTTGTTACTTGTTTAGTATTTCACATTTACAAGTTTTACTTGAATAGAAATGAAAATTACTGGAAATTCCCCTCCCTATGGAAATTCTCGTCGTCCATTCTTGACAAGTTCTAGTTTTTTACCCATGTCGATAAATTGTAGTTTTATAATTTAAAAAGATGTTTTCCGACATGTTCTGTTATGGCTTTTGGGTGGACCTCATAAATTTAGGTGCAGGTCCAAGTTTTACGGCACTGTTAAATCTGCGAAGTTGTTCAGCGTAAAATTTCTCTTGATTTTTGTTTGCGGAATTTTCGTCTTTTTTTTAGTTTATGGAATCACGTGGTAATGAAAAGCTGAATAAGTTTTATGAAGCCAGCCTCGGTTCGGCTAAAAAAATTGTCAGAGATTCGTCCAAGTAAACTTTTGTTCTCTTTTTCGAAATGTTTTGCTTAAGTTTTATGGAAGGCCTTTTTTTGAGTGCATTAAACTATTTTAGATCTGAAAGGCTTAACTATATAACTGCAAAGTATGTGCAGCGTCTGTATTGTGCGCCTAATATCGACACGCTCGATTTACCCGATGGTGATGAGCCGAGTGAGGCAAGCAGCGTTTCTGAAATTCAGGTAAATTTTTTGTTTGTTTGTTTTGTTTTTACTTCGGTAAATAAGTATGAAGTTTCGTAAATTTAATCTTTTCTAAAAGAAAATTATTCATCTCATGACAGGCTTTGATAAAAAGTATTTATTAAAAAGTATTTATAAATTTAGTTGTATAAAAAGCTAAGTTATATAATAAAACCGCCAAATGGCTGTCACCTCAGACACTCCCTAACTATTAACTTATATTTCAAATATGCTATAATGAAAATTGAAAAGTTCACCAAAGATAATCACATATCAAAATACTAAAACCAAACCCTTTAATCTTAATCTTTTGGAAAGTGTAGCCACACATATCAAAGTGCCTCATATTCTGTGAGTATGTTAAAGTGCATAGCATATTCTGTGAGCATATCAAAGTACCTCACACTCTGTGAGAATATGCCCACTGAACATTTTTCCCTGCTTACTTTTGTGATGCAGACAATCAAGAGACAGCTGAAAAACTGAGCTACATTATCATCAATACAAAAATTTGTTTTTAAATGTACAAAACAATATTGACTTTCAAACGATAATATCTTTTAATAAGAGTTATTTTTGCCAACCACCCTTTGGGTTTGTCCTTTAGTTGCAGAGTGATGGTGTGTATGAAAAACATTGAATGTGTTCTTCCATGTTGATCGTTAAATTTTAAATACATCTTAACACACCCTTTAGCAAGATTTTCCATCATGCTCCAAAATATGTACTTGAGTACATTTTGTCTTTAATACCTATTTACATTAACTTTATTTTAAACTGGTATTAAGCTTGATGTTAGTCTTTTGTGCGTTATTTTGATTACAGCTTTTGGTGTTCGTGTTTTATATTAATACTTTTTTACAACTTGTTTTGTTATAGGGCGTAAGAGCTGCGGCTGAAACTGATGTTGGGAACAATTCGACACAAGAACTTGACACTATTGGTATTGGTATGAATATCAACTGATATGAGTATTTAAGGACTATTAATTAGAGGCAATTTGTAAAATACGAATAAAAGAAGTAATTTTCGTTGAGAATTTGTTTGAGCATTTAAGATGAGAGGGGGGGGGGGAGTATTTACCAGAACGGATTTAACAAAATGGAGATGTTTGTATATTAACAATAAATTTAATTGAAGCATGTTTATTTATTTTGAGTATATTTTTTCTTAAATTTATAAAATTAAATTTATTTTGGATAATTTTGTTATTTTCTCTTACTGTAAAAGTATTTAGGGTAAGGTTGCCAATATTGTACCCCCTAAGACAAAACTAAAAAATGTAGTCAATCTACTGAGTGGAAACATGGATTTTCAATTGAATTTCATAATTTAGGGATTGTTTGTTGTAAAGACGTTAAAAAAACTCAAAGTTTAAAAAGCATTAAGTCTCGAAGAATCAAATTTAAAAAAAAGCGCTAAGAGTACAATTAAGGAAACTAGATCCTTAATTGTACCGTTGTAATCCAATATTGTACCACTTTCTTGATTTCAATTACTTTACAGCTTTGCAAATATTTTATGATTTTAGATTTAAGGGATTTAAAGAACTGATTAAAAGGAGTGGATTTTATAAAATCAGCAATTAGAAATATTCTGATATAACATAACATAACACCTAACTGACCGTAATATGATGAAATGAAGTTTGTTATTTAATAAACTCTAAGCAACATGAACTTTTTTTTCTTCTGGAAAATGCCAAAAACAGGTATCACCACATATGGCACAATTTTTATTTAAATTGTATGTTTACCAATGGGTTAGCTAAGATTAGAATAGAGGAGGAAGGTAGGTATTAAAGATAGTTATCCTAAATAATGTAAAAAAATATATACTATATCTGTTTTAAAAACAACCTCACTAAATATTGTAAAATAAAATACATAAAAACTTTATTTTTGGCAAAAGTTTCAGATATATTGTATCTGTTTTTGATTAACACCTGCACAGCCAACATGACACCAGCCTTGACATATTGGTAAAACTGAACTAGAGAGTGCATCTTTTTAAGGACTGCTTGTCAATACAAGAGTTATACTAATATTTTTATTTTTTTGTTTAAGTGGTGAAGTTCGTATTGTAAGTATGGATATTTTTCTAATTGGAATCTCAAAAGGGATTTGTTAAACTTTACAAGCGTTTTTTAGCGGTCAGAATGGTTGCGTCGGTACAATTTAGGACATGCCTTGAGGTACAATTTACGCAACTAATCTGACATACAGTTAATTAAAAAATTTGACAACTAAAAATAAGATATTTTAAATTATAGGTATTTATTTTGAATTTAGATAAATTATGCTTTAACATAAATACACTGAACAAATCATATCTTCTGCTTTTTTTAGTGAAATACGCTTAGCCATAAAAACCTAAAATAAGAAATCTCCAATAACAAACCAACAAGAGCTTACTCTGGCCTTAATGCAGTTTGATGACAAAAAAAAAAACAGTTGACTCCTTAATTTCATTTAGCAAAGACAAAAAATAAGCTAAAAAATTTCTTGTGGGTTGTAAAAATAACGAGTTATGTTAAAAGTACAATATAGGCATCGGTACAATATTAGCAACCTTACCCTACTTTGCACAAAAATTTCTCAGAGTTAAGTAGCAGTATACAATATATACTGCTACTATTTTTCAACATCCTAATAACTGATATTTTATTAAAAATTTATTTCTTGTATTACTAAATATATTTGCAGAGTTGTACTCATAAAATGCAAAAAAAAAAAAAACTCTGCAAACTCACTAAAATGTATGAAACTTTTTTCTAAAACACCTTCTTCAGCTCAGCAATGACTTTGAGCCCAGATATTTTTATAGTGGTCTACTGGGACCAAATAAGGAGGATTGACATAGTGCACAATATTAAATTCAAATTTTTTTTTTCCGGGATACTCTTATATATATATATATATATATATATATATATATATATATATATATATACACACAGTGGCGACAAAATAAATAGCACAGATTGATGTTCAATATGTAATAGTATATTTTACAGAGATCTGAGTTTTTGAGATCTAATCTTTTTCAGCCTGTAAAAATATCAATTTTAGACGGTAACATTACAGAGTAAGAAAAGAAAGTAACTTAGTTAAAAAAATAGCACAATCATATAAATGATTTAGAAGTACAGAATAAGGGGGGCAATTTAAATAGCACACCCTGTACAAAATAATCATTTCGTCCTTTTGCTATCAAAATCATGGAGGTTCTTTTTATAAATAGCTTAGAAAATTTTATTAGAGGTAAATTAATATTTAGTAAGGTATCCTTTTGAGTCAATAACTGTTTGACAACGGCAGCCCATTGACGAGATCAATTTTTGGCATCGTATAGGCGTAATGGCGTCCCAAGCAGCCTTTCATTTCAATCCAAAGTCTGTCTAAATTTGTTGAAGTTGACCGGTTTATGTTTCTGTCAACTTCCTCCCACAAATTATTTATCGGATTAAGGTCTGGTGACTGTGCGGGTCACTCCAATATATCAATCTTCTTAGCGTTTAACCACATTATAACACTTTTGGCGGTGTGCTCAGGGTCGAAGTCTTGTAGGAATTTCCAAACCAAAGGAAGATTTTCCTCGGCATATAGCAACATGACGTTTTCTAGTATTTCTTTGTACGTGTGTTGAGCAATTGAAATTCTTGAATTCTATGCAACGGGCCCAAACCACACCATGAAAAACTGTCCCAAACTATCATATTGCCACCACCATGTTTTACGGTCTTACGAATATACCGAGGGCTGAGTTCTTGGTTTTGGGGACGACGAACATATTACAAAATAATTCTAACCTTGCGATAAGTCTACAATTCATAACATTACTAACCAAAATGGAAATGTTGTTTCTAAACATTTGCAATATTGAGGTGTTGTTAATGTTCTGAGTTTTTATTCATATCTTAGTAGTTAATGATTGCAATAATTACATAATATTTAGTAATAATGAGTAATAGTAAATGGACTAAAAAAGTGTTGGAGAAATTGATAACAGACGGAGCGGCTCGCTTAGTACCTGCATCATGGACAAAGAGTGAATGCTGGACACGCTTCCGTCGTGTTGAAGTTGGGGATGAGGTTTGTAGCTATACTTACTGCATATGTAATTATTTAGTTTTATAAATATTTCGATAAATCAATAATTACCTGCATCTCTCATATTGCACACAATGCCAAACTGAGCAGCATTCAGGTTTGATAATTAATTGAATATCAATTGCTAAATAGAGTCAATTGACCTTAGTTACAATACATTTTATTTGATAACTGTGAGTAATCATGTTATGATCAACAGGTTGCCAAGGAGTTTGCCGTTTGTAAGCAGTGTGGATTATGGTTGTCAGTGCCAATTGGTCATACTACAACTTTACAAAGACATAATACATCACACATCAATAAGATCAATTCAGAACCTGGACAATTAAAAATGACAAGTTTTTTACCTAAAAAGACAGAGGTTAGTAAATATAGTTAGCGGATCTTGCTTTTTTCTATTTACTGTTTTAACTTTTCACTTGTTACTTGCTGCCATTGATAGCAAAATATATTTGTTACAAGTTGTTAGCAATATTTTAGAAATACAATGTTTTTTGTAGTACAAAAAAAAAGGCCATTATGTATTGCTATGTATTTAATGTCTATTGTTTATTGCTTTATACTTTACAGGTTCCTAAACACATTTGTGAAAATGCTCAACGTGCAGCCCTGTACATGATTGCAAAAGACATTCAGCCATTCTCGTGTGTTCAGGATGATGGGTTCCGTCACTTTGCTCAAAAAATGATTGATATTGGATCGAAGTATGGATCAGTGAAACTTAAGGGTATTATGTGTGATCGAACAACGCTGTCTAAGACGCTACTACCAAAGTTCTACAACGAATGTGTTCGAAAGCTGAAAGACGAACTTTCTGGGGTTACTCATATCGCAATAACAACTGATCACTGGACCGATGACATTCTAAAATACTCTTATCAGACTTTTACAGCACATTACATTAACAGCAGTTATTGCCTTATAAGTAAGTGTGTTGGATTATTTGAGTTTAGTGAGTCTAAGACTGGCATTGCCGTAAAAGCAAAGACAGCTGAAATACTTAAAAAGCTTTTCCCTCAGGCTATAAAAAGTGACAATTTGGTATTTGTGACTGATAATGGGAGTAATATGAAGTCGGCTTATCGCAACGATGTTAGACTTAGCTGTGCAGGTCATATTCTGAATTTAGCTGTTGAAAAGGCTTTGAAATCCCCTAGTGCTAATTTAGTTCATGAAATGATCAAGACTTCAAAGGAAATGGTGGGCCTATTTAAGCATAGTGGGAAAAACCAGGAACTAAATCACACTCTCAAACAGGATGTTGCAACTCGTTGGAACAGTCAATTTTTTCTTTTGCAATCATTGTCATGCCAGTTAGATCATGTCAAGTCAGTTCTTGCTGATTCAAAGCAGTTTGACAAATTTGAGCAACTGAACAACGTTAATGAAAAGTTGTTGCATGACGTCGTAAAATTTTTGCATCCCTTTCACAAGGCTACTGTACAATTGTCACATGATAATGTGCCGACGTCCCCTTATGTATGGCCAATGCTATTTTATTTTCGATCAGTCTGTAAGATCAAGACAGCGATAGTATGCGTGATTTGAAGGCAGTTTTTCTGTCCAGCTTGAATGAAAAGCATATTATTCATCCTTTGCACAAGCTATCAACACTTATTGTTCCTTCTTACAAATACTTGTCTTTTGTCAACACAGAAGATCGCAATTTTGTTTATTCAGAAATGCTTCGTATGGTGGACAAAATTATTTCTTATTACCAAATCAGGTGATACGAAAGGACTCAGGCAATGCAGATATAGACAGCTTTAGTGAATGCAGTCATTCAGATCAGCTGCCTTCTTCAAAGAAGAATAAAGATGACCCTGAATCTTATGATTTTCTGGCAGACTTAAAAACAGCTGCCACTCCATTGTCTAACGCCGACAGTAATGACACAAGACATGAACTTGACAAATACTTGGCACTGCCCGTGACAGCGTGTGATGCATTACAATTCTGGAAAGACAATAACGGTGAACTTCCGACGATGACAATAACGGTGAGCTTCCGACGATGGCATTGATTGGTAGAAAATTGTTGGCTATTCCTGCTGCAAGTACTGCCAGTGAAAGAGTGTTTTCAGTGTGTGGGGTGACGATGAGTGAGCGCAGGGCTCGCCTAAATCCAGAAACATTGGAAATGCTGATATTTCTCAAATACAATATGCAGCCCTGATTACTAGACTGACAGTAGGCTACTTAAGCTACCGTTATCTGTGTTCAGAAAGTTACTACTTTAATGTTTTGTGCACTTTAACTGCAGCTATTAGTAACTGCATTGTTTTTTGAACTTTTAAAGTTGCAGTATAAAAGCATTGCAAATAGTTTCAACTTATTTGTAATGCTTTAACTACTTAATTTTACTTTAATTTATTTGTGTTTTATCATTGTGGATGTAAAGCTTTGTAACTAATAAAAAAACAGTTGTGTTGATACCGAACCGAACCGAACCCGAACTGTGCTTAAGACCAAACTGAACCGAACTCGAACATTAGATATAACCGAACCGAACCGGACCCGAACTTTAAAAAAAGGGTTCGATTCCCATCTCTAATTTTTATACATGAAACGGTCCATTTTTCCACCGTTTCGATGTATTGGACCTAGACCGTTAGCAGAAAAACACCCCCAGACCGTTACATTGCCTCCACCATGCTTCACGGTCTTATGGCAGTAACGTAAATTGAGGCGTTTTCCGGCCGGTCGACGTACACGGCAAATGCCATCGCTCCCAATGATGTTGAACTTCGATTTATCACTGAACAGGACAGTTCGCCATTTCTGCACATTCCAGTCAATATGAGATGTAGCAAACAGGAGTCTTTTCTTCTGGTTTTTTAGTGAAATCAGCGGTTTCTTTGCAGGGCATCGAGAAAACAATCCGGCTTCAACACCACGTCGTCTGATTGTTCGGTCCGATATAGGCAGCTCTAATTGCTTTTGTATCTTGACTGATGATATCCAGGGATCCTTCTTGACGGATCTGACGATCATAGAATCCTCTCTAGAAGTGGTGGAACGCGGTCTTCCACCTTTGTTATCTGCTACAAACTTCCCCGTAGAACGAAATTTGGAACATAGTCTTGATACGGTCCATTTTTTTACGCGATATTTATCACAAATACTTTTTTGTGACATTCCATTTACTTAATCGCCGATAATTTTCTTTCTTAGTTCCAATCCAAGACTGTCGGGAGCCATTTTTATAGATATTTCTGGATGATATTTCTGGATGCTACTAAATGCTTCCAGATGCTTCTTCTGGAAACTCCTGGAAGCTTCTGCATGCTTCTGGAAACTTCTGGAAACTTCTGGATACTTCCTTTAATTGTTAAAAAACTTCCGTGACGTTGATACGGATTAGACTTAAGAAAATGAAACAAACCAAAAAAGTTGCACTTGTTTTGTCCGCTGCAAAATGGCACTTGTCAACGAAAATCTGCCTATGTGCTGTCACCTGTCAGCTGATTGCTAATGTCATGGCATGCTATGACTCCAGACTCCTGAACTGTTTGCTGTGGTAGTATAGTTCGTTTCGTTTTTAAGACATGTAAAATTAGGAACACTTTTTAGAATTGTTCAATGTTGGTTGCAAATGTTTTGTCCAATACTGTGTATATATATATATATATATATATATATATACGCGTATCGAAACTTTTCTTATCACGATACGATAAGATATCGGAATGTGCATATCGTAAGTTTTTTTATATTACGATAATATCGTACCCAAAAAACTTGCACGATAAAGTTTCGAAATTTATCGATTCATTAAGATATCGTTCAGTTACCATAAATATTGTAACATATCGTAATAACGATAACGATACTTATCGATTCATTACGATATTTTTTACTTTTTCCGACTAAAGAAATCAATTTTTAAAAACCTAAATAACTGTAGTAAAATTTCTGACAAATGCACTATTAAGTTTGTATATATATATATATATATATATATATATATATATATATATATATATATATATATATATATATATATATATATATATATATATATATATATATATATATATTAGGGTGTTTCTTATTTGGGGTTAAAAATTTTTTTTTTTGTTTTTCAGTGGGCCACCCAATGAAATGGTTCATTTTGGTGAGAAAATAAATGTGTAAAAATTTCAAGGGGAAGAAAACATTTTTACTGGGCGCTACCAGTCATTGAAATTTAAGGCATACTTTACTATGCGCTCTTAGTCATTAACATAGGAAAAAATCATAAAACTGATGGAGACTGGTGATAATGACTCAGTTACTTGGTACACATTTATTCACTTATTACATGCATTAAAAACATCCATTTTCTGTCATTGCATTTCTACTTATTTATTAAAAGACAGCAATAAACATGCTTTTTTAATTTGATTGTAGGTTTATTAAAGACAATAGTTACTGTACTAAGATTAATCACTCATGAGAGTTGTCTTTTTTCTGTCAGGATATTTCTGTCTATATTTTTGAACTACCAGCAACAGGAACTGCTTTTGCTCTTCGTTATTTGTATGTAGTCTATTATATTCGTCCATTAGTGCTACGCCACGTTCTGCAATGTCGTTGACAACCTTCATGCTTCGAACAGTGGACTTTACAGTCTTGAACTCTTCATTATGTTCCCATTCTCTTACACTGTTTTGAAGAAAGTGTGATGGAAGTCCTGTGATGCTGAAAAATCTTCGTGTATTAAACGTGACAAAGTCCTCCAGTTTCTTTTCTTGGATAACTGAGCAGCCCACAGTAGTCCGTTTCATATGTATCTGATCTGAAACATTGTTCAATGCTTGGACCATCTTGACCTTCGTCTCAGGGCGAACCTTATCATCAAAAAAAGCTAAAGCAACAAGTTCCTCTGATAGGTACCATAGATGCCCTTGTAACTTATTCACAGCAATTTTCGAGATCTCAGGATGCTGGGTCTTGTAGGCATCCAAGTCTTTCAAGAGCTGCAGATCAAGTCTAGGAGCTGAGGTTGCTTCAGGAGATCTGTACCAGGCTGTAATGTACAGTCGAACCGTGAAAAGGCAAATATCCCTTATTCCCTTCTCCTCTCTTTTTGTCAATCTGAATTGGTCTCTAAACATCCAAATCTTCAACGCATAAATAGCTTTCGCCATCCAGCGAGCACGGTGTACCTGAAGTTGATGGCTCAGGGTCATCTTGGTTACTAGGCGAGGCATCTTCTTGAGTTATGCTATCTTCTTTAGGGTTATCTTCACCTTCAGAAGATGATGAAAGAACAACTGTTTCTTCTCGAGATTTTCTTGCCATCTCCTCTCGGTTCCTTTTTCGGTTCATTTCTTTTTGTCTTTTTCTTGATACTTCTTCTTGCCTTGCCAATTTCTTATCGACTGGACCCATTTTGCCTCTCCGAATTTTCTCGCTTTGGCATAATAGGAAGTTCTTATCCTCCTGAATGGTGATCATTTCCAATGCGTTGGCATGGGCAATATCGAATAGTTCTGCTAACCCTTTATTCCATTGCTCTTCCTTTTGTTTCAAATAATCTGAACGCTTAGCTTTATTCTCTTTATTTTTCTTCAACTTTTCCCATTCCTTGTAAATGTTTTCGATTTTAGGGACAACGTGCTTCTTTAATTGCACTGGTATTCGGGCCTTTGACCAAACTTCAAAAACATCATTTGCTGTGGAATGTAATGCTTCCCTAATGCTTTGCTTGGCAATCTGCTTGTAATGGAAGAAAAGGGCCAACACTTCCCTTTTTGATGGAAGCATAACACAATATAAAGAAGAGGACATCTGTCCAATAAGCCATATCTCCGTTTTCTTTCTGGTAGCTATCGTTGCACTGGTTGATGAAGCCATCATTGTACAGTAGTTACACTAGTTTAACCTGCAAAAGAAGCAATTAAGCATTATAGACACAATTCTGCACACTAAAAGTAAAAAAATTACTAGTTAAAAGAGGTTTGTACGCTAAGCACCAACCACTTTTGTTGCATAACATCATACGCAACATAAGCATTTTTAAGGTACATTTGCGCAATACTGTAGGGTCGGTAGCGACCCCTAAAAATCATTCTAAAAAAAAAAAAAAAAAAGTGCATTACTTTTTTATGATAATGAACAAAATGGCAGGGTGGCCCATGCAAAAATCGAATCTTCAAAAATAAGAAACACCCTAATATATATATATATATATATATATACACTACCGGCAATTAATTTGAGACCAGTGGTTAAAAACGGTATTTACATTTCAAAAATAAATATATCTGATTATAAAAAATTGCACTTCTTTATTTTTGGATCAAAAATAAATAGAGCACAATAAAAATGTGGATAGAATAGGATATGGGCATTTTTGCACCCAAAAATTTGCTTATGTACAAAAGTATACAAAAGTGTATGTGCTGAGTTCTTCCAGCATAAAAGACAATACAAGTATTATTTTTAACTGTTACTTAATTTTGATTAATGACTTGTAATTGATATTGAAAGTATAGTTTTTCTCATTGGTAGCTTCTTGTAGATAATTTATGTAGATCCAATATAGTATATTATGACTTGCAAATGAATATACAAATATTGTATTGTTTGAGCTATTTATTTTTTTTTAGTTTCTATTTTGTTGTACTAAAATGGCTCCAGTTCGAGAATTAAGCTTTGAACAGAGAGTTCGCATTGTTTTACTTGATGAAGAAGGTGTTTCAGAAAGAAAAATTACAAAAAGAATAAAAATATCAACGACAGGAGTTCACAATAAAATCAAGCGTTTGAAGGAAATTGGTCAATATTGTGACTTACCACGACCTGGACAGCCTAGAAAGATAGATGAACATGGTGATCGTCGTATTACGAGATTATCTATGTCAAACAGAAAATTAACAGCTCCACAAATAATGAGAGAATACCATGAAACTGCTGAAAAACTTGTTAGTGTCGGGACAATAAGAAACCGATTGATGAAAGGTGGACTTTGAGGGCGTGTAGCTGCCAAAAAACCTTTGCTAAGGAAAGCAAATAAGGTAAAACGACTACAATGGGCTCCCAAACATGCCAACTGGATAATAAGTCAATGGAAAGCAGTAGTATGGAGCGATGAATCCAAGTTTGAATTATTAAGCAACAAGAGAAGAATATTTGTACGCCGGCACCAGAATGAACGTTACATTCCGCAGTGCATTGTGCCTACTGTTAACCATGGAGGAGGTTCAATAATGGTATGGGGTTGTTTTGTAGGTCACAAAATAGGAGATTTGATCAGAGTTCGTGGAATTATGAAAAAGGAGCAATACAGAGAAATTTTGGAGAATCATGCCGCTCCATCTGCTCATCGAATGGTAGTTCGACGCCAGCCTGTTTTTATGCAAGATAATGACTCAAAGCACAAATCTAAATTTTGTACAAATTATCTGAATCAACTAGTACAAGAAAAAACCCTTAGTTTTATGGACTGGCCGGCGCAATCACCAGACCTCAATCCCATTAAACTTCTTTGGGATGAAATTGACCGGTATGTGAAGAAATTCCAATTAAAATCTGAGGATCATTTATGGGAGTTACTGCAAAAGGATTGGAAAGTTATAACCATGGAAACTTTAAACAAATTAATCTTTCGTATACCAAGAATATGTGAAGCAGTAATGAAGAAACGTGGTGGTTATTTTGATGAACGCAAAGTTTGAAACTTGTGCGAAATAATAAAGACCTTATAATTTAACTTTTTCATGTTTGTTAAGTTTTCTATTTGTTTAGAAATATTTGTGAAGAAAACTAAATAAAGTATATTTCATGAACTATATTTGTAGTTTCTTCATTCACTGAGATCGAAAAAAACATAAACGAAAATATAACTGATAGATTTAATTGATTTTTACTAAAATTACTGTTTTCTCATCACTGGTCTCAAATTAATTGCCGGTAGTGTATATATATATATATATATATATATATATATATATATATATATATATATATATATATATATATATATATATATATATATAGTACATACAAATAGTACATACAAATAGTACATACAAAAGGACTTCGGTTTTTGGGAAAATGTGCTTTGGACTGACGAGTATAAGTTTAATCGCTTTGGATCAGACGAAAAACAATATGATCGTCGTCCCCAAAACCAAGAACTCAGCCCTCGATTTACTCTAAAGACTATAAAACATGGTGGTGGCAATGTGATTTTTTGGGACAGTTTTTCATGGTGTGGCATGGGCCCGTTGCATAGAAATCAAATGACAATCGATCAAAACATGTACAAAGAAATACTAGAAAACGTCATGTTGCCATATGCCGAGGAAAATCTCCCTTTGGTTTGGAAATTCCAACAAGACAACAACCCCAAGCACACCGCCAAAAGTGTTAAAATGTGGTTTAGCGCTAGCAAAATTGATATTTTGGAATGGCCCGCACAGTCACCAGATCTAAATCTGATAGAAAATATATATCATTACATTTTAAGCATCAATCCGTGCTATTTATTTTGTCGCCACTTTACGTTGACTGAAAGAGAACAAATAACTGTAAGAAAATAGATAACCGTAAGTAAGAGAACAAATAACCGTTAGTAAAGAATAAGGCAGGAAAAACAGAGTAGTATTAGTGTTAAGGTGCCATTTACCACGACTGCCAATTTAGTTTGATTTAGATTTGTGCGTTTTAGAATGTGAGAAATTGGGTTTTTAAAATGGTTTAGATTTTATATTTATAATTATCCGTATATTCAAATGTGAAAAAGTGGTGGGTGATCAAATTTGTTATTTTTTTTTTGGACTCAGCACACCCAAAAAGTAAATATAGAAAAATTCTTTACTTCGAAAAAAATGTTTATTTATTTTAAGAAATATACAATATGACCTCCTCTTAAAACTTTCGTCGTTTTAAATTTCTTTTAATTTATCGGAAAAAAACATTTTTGAAAAATTTATAAATCGTATGTGAAAATAATTTAAAATCAAAATGTTTTTAGTAAAAAATTCTAAGCCTAATATACCAAACACCAACGCAGATTTTTAGCGGATGTTAAATAATGACGTTTTAAGTTATGATTAGCAGGGGATGCATCTTGTTGCATATAACTATAAAAATTAGTTTTTTTTAGCTTAACTCTGATTAGTTTTCAATTATAATCTTAAACTCAAAAATATCCTACGTGCATTTCATCTTCTTTTCATCATCAAAGTTTACTTTTCAAAGAACGTTTTAAGAAACCAACATTTCCTTTGTTACAATCAAGAAACTGCTCTGCAATTATGGAAACATTTTAAAAAAAGTTAATTTATATCAACTTCAGCTCCTGTGATGCTCTTCTTTATCCTAAGCAATAGAGTTGTGTACCACTGGTCAAGACGAGAAATCGAGTCGTAATCACGAACCTCAAATAAATAATAATAAAAAAAAAAACAACGACTTTAGAGCAATAGTTTAATTTGTTAAAAATCAAGAATCTCTTAAAAAAAACTTACAGCTTCAGTGAAATTGTCAGCATTTTCTTCTTTAACTGCTTCTACTAATTTCTAAACAGTAATCCAAGTACTAAAGAGTAAACTATTTAAAACGGCGCATACTTTTAAATTAAACATTGGTCTTCTTACATTTAGGAGTTTAAGTTCTCTAGAATCTTCAAAAGCGGGAAACATATCTAGGTACTTTTCAATGGCTCCCTTCACAGCAACAATATCTAAGCAAAGCCAACATAAAGATGCTCTAAAAAAATGCTCACGAGCGCTATATTTAAGGAGTGGACTTTCTATGCAAACTTTAGCAACCTAAAAAAAAAATGTCAATCTTGAAACTTACGACTTTGTAGAAGTTAAGAATTTTATAAAAATGCAAATAAGTGCATTGTTTCATAAAAATTATCCGTTTGATAATTTTTAATATTATTTGTTATTTCGATGCACAAAGCTAATACATCCGAAATGGTTTTTAAATTATATTCTTTTCTGACGTTTTTAAGTAAAAATATCAATAAGCATGATTCTAAAATCACTACTTCCAAGTAAATAACAGTTAAAGAACACAAGTATAAAAAAGGTGAAGCATTCCGAAATAATGATGAATTTCAGCAAGGAGATGTAATTTTCCTATTACTAAGAAAAAATCATTCCATCTCCGAAAAAGGTTTCAAACCCAACTCACACAATGCCTTATTCCGCAAACATAACAAGCGCTGAAAACAATAAAAAGCTGAAGGAAAAAGAGAAAAAAAAAAGACGTGCTTTCCAATCCAATTCCAACAAGTGACTCGAAGAAGAGGAAATTTTTTTTTATTAATCGAATAAAATCAAGTGACTTGAAGAGGAAGGAATTCTCCAGCTAGCGTTTGAAATCATTAATCAATTCACCAACCAGGTTTGTCGAATGTTAATAACCGCAACAGCAAAAGTAACTCATTGTTGTGTGTGTGTGTGGTGTGTGGTGTGGCATGGATTCATCAGAATACTGGCTTCAATACATTTCTTGTTATGGATGGGCTTGTGAAGTCTGCTTTTGCATCGACATGTATGCAAAATGCTCTTAATTTAGTTAAATAGCACATATATCTAACTCTGTTTTCACATGCTAAATTTCCCCATAAATGGGGAAATAGCCCCATGTGAGTGTTTTAAACAAACTTTCATTTATGAATAAGAAGAATTAAAAATTTTTGATTTTTTAAACACTATCGAACTAAAACTAAATAATTCTATATCATTTAGTTATTGGCATGAGTTCAAAACTTGTCACGTCTGACAATTAACATTAAAGCAAAAAAAGTGCTGAAATAGCCCCGGTCTACCGTATATCGGAGTTTTTTGTTGTGCTCATCCCTTTTAAATTTTTCATCCAAATAATACCACAAATTTTCAATTGTATTAACATCTAGGCTTTGAGCAGGCCAACAACTCTATTTCATTTTCTTTGAAATATAGTTTGGTAATCTTACTGGTATATTTCGGATCATTGTCTTGTGGGAAGATAAAATCCAGTAATCCTAATATATTGACGGAGAGCATAAGATTGTATTGTAAAATATTAACATATCTAGCTCCTATTAAATTTTCTTCATTTTGAACTAAGTTACCAACTCCAATATAAGTGAAATAGCCCCAAACAAGAAATTTACCACCTACGTGTTTGATGGTTTCTTTTATAGTTTTTTTGGCAAAGGGGTTTCTTTTTCATACATTTTTTCATACACTTGATCGTTTTTTGGAATTCTTTAGTTCGAATTTACTTTCATCAGACCATAAAATTGATGTCCAAAAATCTAGTGGCTTTGAAAAGTACTTTTTTGCAAAGGCAAGGCGTCTTTTTTTTTTTTCTTCTTGAAATGAAAGGTTTTTTTTGTGACACAGAACTCTTAAAACCCTACAGAGCGAAGTCTACGTGGATATAATTTGTACAGAAATGTTCATGCTTAGTTTATCTTAATAGCATTGGCAGAAATTACAGGTTCTTGCTTTACTTCTCGTACAAAAACCTTATCTTCTCTAGATGTTGTTTTTGGCCTGAAAAGTGCTTTATTTTGCAAACTTTCAATTTTTTTTATATTTTTGTATTATTGTTTATACCGTTGCTATGCTTTTATCATATTTTTTCAGCAATTTTTCTATACTCTAAACTACTTTCATGATCATCAACAATCATTTACTGTACCGCAACACTAATTTCCTCGGTCTTAGGCACTTTGCAAAACATTTAAAATAAAAAAAAAAAAGTAGTTATTAAAAAACTTTAAATTTTACTTCTGTAGTGCAGACAAAAATAATTTAATAACTTACCAGCAAGAACAATCAAAAAAATAAACTTACAGCACTAAATAAGTTAATAGGTATGAATACACTGTTATCATGTAATCCAATATTGCCAACCTAGCTGACCCAAGAATGCCACTTATATGGGGTGATAGTGTACACATCCCAGGGTCACCTGGTGCAAATTTTAAAATCTTTTAGGTACGTCTGCGTGAAAAAAGTGACTTTGAAGTTACAAAATATGGACAAAGTTTACCTTCTTTATTGACATAGCAAAACTGCTATAAAATCCATACCATTAATCATAGACCAATAAAATTTGGTGGCAATGTAGCCTATGCCAATACAAAGATTTGGGTAAAATTTAATCCTAATCTCTGCAGTATAACAAAAATGGTAGTTTTAGTGTTGATTTTTTGTTGATTTTTTCACTTCCAGTGCAAAACTTTTCTGATTACTGCCTATTACAAGGCCCCCCCTGGCCATAATGTGGGTAACACATGTGCTCTAGTTGAATATAGTAACAACATTGTAAAATATAGATTTTCATGTTCTTACCAAAATTTTTGGTTTTGGGGGTCAAAACTGTTGTTCTTGATTGAGCCCTGAGGATTTGTGAGCAAAGCAAAGAAATGTGTTGAAAACCTTTTGCATGTGATTTTTAACTGGTCAACATGTATTGTGTGTTGAAAAACCCATTTCATACATAAAATCAGCTAAAATCATTATCAAATGTACAAGTTGTAAAGTTCAATAAATTTACACTAACATTGAATTAATTTCTAAAATTTATTCAATTCTATTCTTTTCTTGTGATATCTTCACACTCTTTAACTTATTTGACATGACATTTAAAGTACTGGTCAGCTTACTTTTCTCAAATGGCATTAAACTTTGAAATAAGAATGGCACAAGTTTTAAATGTTTTTTTTGATATTGACTATAACTCATTATAATGGGCTACTTAAGAGCTTAAATTCTCTTCTAACAAGTAATATTAATCCTTTAAAATGAAGCTGAATGGATGAAAATTCTTGATTATTTTCTAAAGGTGTTTGCTATTCAAATCCACAAGACAACTGAACAGCCTTCCTTTGTATTCAGGGTGGGTTTTATCTCTTTTGTATCATGACCAATGCTGGTGAAAATCTTGATATGCAGTCTCAACAGCCTGTTCACTGAACTGTCCTAAACGCCAACTTTTTATGTTTACAAAGTCCTTGATGTGGTGGAATACTGTGTGGATTTCAGGCATGATGCTTCCAAGTTGGATTGCCAAATATGTAGCTTTAAATTGATCAATCTTGAAAGAAAAATCCTTTTCTAGTGCATTTCCAAAGCATGAATTCACAACCAAATTAAACATTTTGAAAGCTTCAATGACAGCAAGAACATTTTTCAATAATTTCCTGCATTCATTGCCTTCAAAGTGTCCGCCATGTAATGGGCTTAGGTGAATGTGAAGCATGGCTCACCACTTTTCAGCATCAGACCTCACAGTTTTGAGAGTATTGAAGAGCTGATTTACTGTGTCAAAAGAAGGTGTAACTCCATTGGTTGAATGATGTCTAGAATCAGTGTATCCTTAGGTCCATTGATAATTGACTTGTGAACAGTATTGCCAAACATTTGGGCCTTGGCCATCACTTCACCCGATTTTTCAAAAGACTTGAGATTTTTTTTGACTGAGCCAAGTGTTCTTAAACTGTCTTTGCAAGCAAGGTTCTTGTTTCAAGTTTCAGGTTCTTGTCTCAAGGTTTGAGTCAATATCACACCAACAACAAGGGTGCATACTTGAGTGTGTTTGAAATCCACAAATAATGTTGGCAACTTTCATGTCACATGCAATAATCAACTTCAGAGCATCTTGCATTGATGAGTGACCAGACCTTTTGAATAATAGAATGAGTTTCAGGCAAATCTTCAGAGACTGCTACAAGAATTTGTCTTTTCACACTTGTTACTTTTGCCGCTCTGGAACTCAAAAGTCGCTTTTGAGGTGGCGAGTTCGATTTATCTTGTTCTGTGGAGCTCTCAATAACACTAACACAAAACTTGAGGAAACCTTTGCCTCCATCATTGCCTAATTTGACAAAGTAGCCACCTGAAGTTTTTTTAGATTGAATGACTTGACTAACCAGAACAGACAAATCTTTGCAATGAACAACAACATGGGTTGTGTCACAACCT
The DNA here is from genome assembly GCF_058129835.1 of Hydra viridissima. Lineage (NCBI taxonomy): Eukaryota > Metazoa > Cnidaria > Hydrozoa > Anthoathecata > Hydridae > Hydra > Hydra viridissima. The sequence goes on from NW_028324303.1 coordinate 6,928,707, forward strand.
TTGGAATCTGTGGTTTTTAAGTCTGTAAAAGTAAAAAAACTCCTTCAGTTGTTGACCAGCCATTTGAAAATTGGTATAAAAGTTGGGCTCAATCATCTTCTTCTCTGATGACTGATGAACAGTTTTCACTAATTTTTTGATCCCATTGTTGGAGAGGCCGTTGTTAACTTGTACATTGATAAGGTCTTGGATTGTCATTGTTGGAGAGCCCAGTGTTACTTTGTACATTGATGAGGTCTTGGTTGATGTGGCAGAATGTGATCTTGCTGCACTTGATCCTATAGAGAATTTGCATTCATTACCTCCAGCAAACAAAAATTACAAAAAACCATCATTTTATAATTAATTACTTACAAAATTATAATATTATAATTAATTTTTGCTGATATTGTACCTGGAGTAACAGGGAGTGGATGACCTCCACATGCTTATTTGAAACGATTTGTGGCTTTTGGAGATGCTAACTTATTTTCATTCACATTGGATGCTATCTGTTCTGCAGCTTTGGCATCTAATGAAGCCAATTTTTGTATATTTTCCCTGAACTTTAACTGAGAACAATGATGTGGTAATCCCTTACCTAAAAGGCTGAGGCAGGTACTGCATCTCACAGTTGACATTTGATGCACTTTCATTTTTTCATTAGATTCAGCTTTTTCTGGAAACCTAGACTGTCCAATTTTGTAAATCAAGCAGTCACACACATGACTACGTGTTTTAGCTCTGACTCAGATAGTTTTGAAATCAAACAACTTTGGCAATGCAAAATCCTTTCCTTCCTCTTTTTGCCTTAAGGCAGTTCTGCATGATTCGCAAAGACCTTGAGGCACACAAGAGTCACAACCATCAAGATTTGTCTGGTAAATGCAACAAACTCTTTCAGCCTGAAAAGCAGTCATCTGTCGGACACATTTTTGGAGGCAGAGCATGCAGACACACTTTCTGTTCTGCTCATGGTTTCTTGCCTGATTTGGCATCTAAAGGAGTCAGTGCATTGTAGCTGTGTACCTAAACAATTGAGCTATAATATGAAATTGAAGAATATGATTGACAAACATTAAAATTTCTAACAATGCTATTTCATTCCTAGCATTACTAGCGGACTCTCTGTAATGTCATCATAAGAGATAGCTAAATTTATTTTGATTGGATTTCAAGACTATGATAAGCTTTAGAATTGTGCCTTCTTTGATAATGTGAATTTAATGCACTAACATATTTGTCACATTGACTCAGGTAGGTGTATTTCAAATAAATAACATATTGCTACAAGTAGAGCTACATATTTAGCTAAATCAATCCTATTACTTCAGCCTAACAATTTGTATACTATAAAAAATGAAAAACAAAATTTTTTTACCACATACAACAATTTTCAAGTGAAAGGTTTAACAATTTTGGATATTTCTGCAAACTTTTCAGTTCAGTGCTACAAAAACAAAGTTTTGTTATGATTTTAACTTTTTATATGTACATCACAGCGTACAAAATCAAAGCAAAAATCAAATTAATAAGAAGAATTAATTGATATTGTTAATTCCTCTTATGAAAAACTCTTTTTTTTTCTAATCATTATTAAAACAAAAATGGAACAAGACTAAAGTTAAAACACTTAAAACTTTGAAATTAAATTTAAGCATATCTTATGATAGAGTAGAAAAAATACTCATTTTAAGAATAGTAAGCTGACCAGTGCTTTAAATGTCATGTCAAATAAGTTAAAGAGTGTGAAGATATTACAAGAAAAGAATAGAATTGAATAAATTTTGTAAATTAATTCACTGTTAGTGTAAATTTATTGAACTTTACAACTTGTACATTTTATAATGATTTTGAAAACAAAGCACTAAGGAATTTCTGCATTTTTAGCTGATTTTATGTATGAAATTGGTTTTTTAACACACAATACATGTTGACCAGTTAAAAAACACATTTCTTTGCTTTGCTCACAAATCCTCAGGGCTAAATCCATGTGTAGAATAAGCGCAAATTTACTAGAGTAAAAAATGTAAAGATTTTTTATAATTTTCATCAAAAAATCTGTTAAAATGCCTTAAATAACTTCTAAGGTAGTAGTTTAGTTAAAAGAATGGTTATGGGGCCCTAATAGTACTGCCATATAAGGTTTTGTATAGAAAAAGGTGCATATGCTGTAAATTGAGCTCAATCAAGAACAACAGTTTTGACCCCCAAAACCAAAAATTTTGGTAAGAACATGAAAATCTATATTTTACAATGTTGTTACTATATTCAACTAGAGCACATGTGTTACCCACATTATGGCCAGGGGGGGCCTTGTAATAGGCAGTAATCAGAAAAGTTTTGCACTGGAAGTGAAAAAATCAACAAAAAATCAACACTAAAACTACCATTTTTGTTATACTGCAGAGATTAGGATTAAATTTTACCCAAATCTTTGTATTGGCATAGGCTACATTGCCACCAAATTTTATTGGTCTATGATTAATGGTATGGATTTTATAGCAGTTTTGCTATGTCAATAAAGAAGGTAAACTTTGTCCATATTTTGTAACTTCAAAGTCACTTTTTTCACGCAGACGTACCTAAAAGATTTTAAAATTTGCACCAGGTGACCCTGGGATGTGTACACTATCACCCCATATAAGTGGCATTCTTGGGTCAGCTAGGTTGGCAATATTGGATTTCATGATAACAGTGAATACTAAGTATGTTGTAAGTAAAATTGCACTTTTAATGTTATATACTAAGTATAACCAAGCATAATAACTTAACATCATAACTATCAACACAGAATTGTTTATTATCATGTTTACGCATTATTTTATAGCAATAAAGAATAAACATGTTAGAGTATTGAAACAAAATTTAATAATGTACTACGGGTATGAATAATTTTGGCGCATACTGTATTTAAGAAAGTTTCTAAAACTAAACTTATATCAATATTTTGAAAACTCAACAATTTCTGAGTTACTGAATGGTCATTAAGGCTAAACCAGATAACCAGTTAAAATAATGAAGATTTTATTCCATTCTATCTTTCTATATTTCTCTTGATGAAATTTAATTCTGCAGCAATCGATATGTTCATTATAGATTGGCTTCAAACATTTTAAAATTCATTATAAAAATATTTAAAACTTACCTCTTCATATATACTAATAGCTTTTTGATAATTCTCCTGCTGCGCAGAGTAGAATGCCACTTTCAATAAGCATTTGTTTGCTGCACTAGAATGATAAAAACACTTCCAAAAAAAAAATTAACTAATTACTATAACCATTTAAGAAAATTATTAAAATCACAAAAGCAAAATTACTGATGGTTAAAAAACTTTTATAGATAAAGAAATTTGAACTTAATTCAAAATTGTCAATTTTTATTCTCCTTTAGAAATTAGATAGTGATATTAGCACATCATAAGTTGAAACTTGTTTTTCTAACCTAACTAGTCACAGCTGCTCTTGCTAGATGTATATGCACAGTTAAGGATTACAGAGATTTAAAATTACCTGCTTGATTCTTCTCCCTTATAGAAATCTGCAGCCTGTGTATAGTGAACAATTGCCTAAAAATCATTAAACACAGAAGTAGAAAACATTGTTCCAAAACAGGAATATCTCTACCATCATTTTATTTTTACTGAATTATATTTGTAATAATCATCCTTTTTTGCTGTTCCTACTCATCATGGAATTTATAAACTTTTATATTAATTTACTCAAACGCAATTTACCATAATTACAGTAATATAATTTAACAATTCAAAAATTATATTTGATATTTTGTTCGTATTGGAGCGTGACATTTCACAGTAAAACAAATTTACACAAAAATAATTACAAATATAAACTGTTGAAACATTATTAGTTAATTTTTAACAACATTCAGGATGGTTAAAAAATAAAAACAACTATAAAACAAAGAAAACACAGATTTTGTTTAAAAAATGTTTAGGTATCTTTGTACTTATAAGCTATTTGTAACAGAAGCAGATTGATAATGCACTTGCTGCTCAACTAATCAAAATAAAAAATAATTTTGTTGCAATGTATAGTGATATAGCACTTGCCAGTAGAAAACAAGTACCCCTAATTTTCCTTGAAAAGTAATGTGGTGATGAAACCATTAAGCTTAGAGTATCTGTGAAAAATTGTGTACCCACTGAAAAGAACCCTAAAGAATATCTGGGAGATCCAATTATTATTAAAATACAGAGACCTTTTTCCTTATCATTGATACTGTGGTAATAGAGAATACTTCTGTCCAGCTGTTTGACTCTTTAGAACTATCATAATTTGAATGTAAGTAAATTTAAACTTTCTCTTGATGATACTGATACTCAGTGAGGTGTTAGCTTTCTTATTTAACAGAAATGGCACCTGGTATGCCTAACTTGAAGCTTTTGTATAAACTTATTTTAGCTTTAGTGAATTGAAACTAATAAAAAGCTACCTTTGCTGAATGATGACTTACCCTCTTTTGATCAGATCATTCAGAAAGAAAAAAGAAAAAAAAGTAAACAATTTATCTATAATCAACTTTATAAGTGGAGTGCATACAACATGGTAGTAAAAGTTGCCACAAAAAGTTTAGTTTCAAATTTAAAATAGTATAAACTACCAAAAATGTATTGACGAAAAAAATAATTGTATTAGTTTTCATAAGTATGAAAAGAAGAAACTACTTAGAGGTTTTTTTGAATGCTGATTTCTATTTTTAACTTTCGATAAATTAATTTCAAAAAATCAACTTCAAATATTCATTTGTTTCATTTTCATTAATATTATTGGAGATTTTACAGTAAAATATTATTAGGTATAATTATCAGGTGTAAAAGTAATAGAAGTGTATTATCAATAAAATGAAAATAAACAATAGTAATTAATGACCAGGATTGCAACAGTATGGTTGGAAAATCTCTCAGTGTATAAAATAAGTATAATATATAAGTATAAATATACTAAAAAAACACTGGGAAGAGTGAAAGAATACTACTTATCATACTTTAATGAAAAGCATTTGGTAAATATTTTCCTGCTTAAATGTGGAAGGTCAATAATCATAAAAGTTTTCATAAGGCTTCAAATTTTATCTTATTTTAGAACATCAAAGACTTCTTATTCAAAATCTTCAAACTATTTGATATCTGAGGAGAAAAAAAACTTTCAAAAAAAATACATAGAAATTTGTACAAATGAAGGTCTAGAACATATTAATTTTATCAAAACTAATATGAAAGATGACTCTTGAACATAGAAAAGATCCTTTAAGTATTCTTTTTTTAGGAAATGCTTTTACAAAAATATTTAGACTTTTATCATTATCATTTAAGACAGAAAGTCTTTACAACATTTTCACAACCTCATATGGTCATGGCCTTACAAAACAAGTTTTGGTATATAAACACTGAAATAGAATCTTTTTGATTTGTTTCAAAAACAACTTCCAGGAAAATTTTATAAAAACTGTTTTTGAAACTTCGTGATATAGTATAATTGGATAAAACTATTTTTATGAATAAATCAAAATTTATAACACAGTTCAATGGTAATAATTGAATATATAAAAAAATAAAATTGCTTGTTTGACAAAATAAACTTCAAAGTGATTTTCTCAGCACTTTTACACTTAATATCTTGCATGATTTTAATTGCTTACTTAACATAAATGTTACTTTTTTGTGATTGAATTTCTATATTATCTGTATTTCAGTTTATTATTGTTTTTTAAAAGTTGTGTTTTTTAAACAGTCAAACAACTTTTTATGATTGTCTTCTTTATAAAAATGGCTACTGAACCAAACATCAAATCTAGCTATAGAAATTCACAAATTTTGTTAAGCATTTCATGTTTGTCTGAGAGTAGTACAAAAGCAAGTAAGGGATTTCTTTAGAGTTCCACCTTGCATTACTTATATTAGGTAATGTTTTAAAAGTAATAAAGGGAAATATAGCAGGTTCTTGATAATATTGGTAGGCATTTCCCAATCAGTATAAAGACTTTATGAGACTAAATCCAATACATAATATTGACCTGGAGACTAAATCCAATACACTGAGGAATGCCATTTGACATCCTATACACTGAGGAATGCCATTTCTTTAAACTTCTGTTGGTTTATTAAAAAAAATCCATTCCTTACACAGAATTGAAATTTGAATTATCACAGATTATACTTTTAATGCTATCCCATAATTGACATTTTCTAATATCTCACTTATTTCATTAAATAGTGTTAATTCTTTTTCATCACTAAGAGTTAGTGCATCTAAGCAAACTTCACAATTCTGACATTAACACAAATTGCATTTCTTGCTTGCTAGTTTTTTTTACCATCAAAGTGTAAAGCCCATTTTTCATTTTTGAGAGTTTCTTCAAAATTCTACTGCATTTTATGTGACTCTCTAATAGATGCCCTTTATATTGCAGGTTGTGTTAGTGTAGGGATGTAAAAACTATGGTCTGATAGTTATTTTCAAATTCTTGCTGGTTTAAAGAAACTTAAATTAGTCTGCTTTACTAGCTGAAGTGTAGTTTTTGTAGCAGAATGTTTTGTTTTTCTTACTTTAGCAAGAGGCTCAAAACTGTCAACAGAGTTGAGGAAAAATCCTTTTTTTAAAAAAAAAGAAACCTAAACATCTGTTGTTAATTGTTTTATTATTTATTTTAACCATTTGTTATATAAACATTGAATTTTCTTGATTTTTCCCAATATAAGGTAGCAAAACAGAAAAATAAGTGATGAATAATTTTATGTAAACAAAATAGTAAAATGTAAATATACACTAATATTAAACAAGTAGTAAAAGCTTTAATTGAGTGACCCAACTTAAAACTTGGTGGTCTATCTGGTGTAATAAAAAAGGTGAAAAACAAAAAAAAAAAACATAAAAAAACTGAGCCAATATTTAAACAACCAAATATTAAAAAGAAGCATACTCTATAACAATTTTTCTCGTTTAAGATTTACCTTATCTATATCTACTATGTTAGTTTCATAAATTTCAGCAATTGTAATGTGATGTTTGGCAGCAATAGAAAATCTTCCCTGTTAAGAAAAAGAACAAGTTCAAATATTTTTAAAATGACTAAAAATGCTAACAATTAATTTAAAAAAATTAAAAGCACAAACAGTTTGATCTTTCCAACATTTTGAGCTAAACTTGAAATGGATTACTTAGTTAACATTCTTAATATTAACAATATAAGTGCAGCATGTAATTCTCTCCAACATGTAGGTAATTCTCTCCAAGAATATACCACTAATGTTCAAGAACAATTAGGCTTTTTTGACAAATGTTAAAATTCCCACACAGAAGGACAATAAATTCAGATAAATATGATAATTTCAGGCTTTGATTCTTATAGTTGATCTTATTATATTATTATATTTGATAACATTCTTTTTATTTGATATTATATTTGAGACTTTTTGATATTATTATATTTAATGATTATATTCAAATACTTTAAGTTTTAATGATCATATTCAAAATTTGGAATTCTAGAAGACAGATTTTTTAGTTGCACTGAGGGAGAAAGGAAGGTCTAGATTACTGGGAGATGTTTACATAAAACTAAGTGAAAAAGAGACTATGATTGAGAGCAGAAGGCCAGTAAAAGAAAAAAGTCTAAAGAAGAATGAGAGAGCTCAGCAATAGAATGTCAGCTATTTAGGAGTAATCACAGTTTAGAAGATGCTGATGAAGTATGTTATTAACTACATATACCATTCTCCAAAGAAATTTAAAGCAAAGTAAGCAGTCAAAATTTGGCATTTCTATGCCATTGTTGATTGAAAGACACAATTAACTATGTGTTTTGATACCACAGTAAACAAAAGCTGAAGCATGCACTTTACTTAAATGTAAGCTACAGAGGCCACTTCCTGAAAGACTTCACATAAATGAGCTTGTAACATTACATATCTTCAGCCTGTTAGTATTATGTTCAAGTAGACTTACTATTAAACTATTTGATTGCTTTTTAAAAACCTGGAATCATATATGCAAATAGAATTTTAAAAGCAGTACCAGCAATAACCTTATTGCTATCCTTCTTGTACCACAAAATGAAAGTCTCATAAACTTCAGCATCTGTTAGATGAATTTCAGCCAAGAGACAACAACTAGGAATTACTAGATCTGGCTATACTTTTTCTTGGTGATCAGGCAAATGATGTTCTCATTACATCTCCAGGGGCATTTCACAGAGTTTACTGGAATGCAAAGATAACTTACAGTCTTAAAACTGATCTGTTTTGCTTGCATTTCATTTTAAAGTCACTGAACTATCTTGACTTCAACATATCAATCCATTCACAATTGAGCTAAACTTACATGTCTACAAAAAAGTATTGCATACAGTTCAGTCAACAAACTTATTTCTATGCATCAATTGATGAGGCATTTCTGGCACTTGTATCAAGTACTAGTGTAACTGGCTTTCTTTGATACTGAAATCTCTGGCACTAAGAAGTCTAAGACGGCAGCAACTTTTTTAAAACTGTGCTACACATCAATTTAAATCACTTGATGAAAGCAGTGTCTTTCACCCTTTGTTTTGTGAAGTACCAAGAGGTTCTTCTCTGCAATGCAAATTGAAGTAGATTTTTTACAGCAGGACCTAAGTAACTGGGACAGCAATTAACAGTACAGCATCAGGAATCAGAAACATGAGTATCACTGATTCAGGACGTTATGTTATCACAAACCAAGTAGATCAGAAAAAGTACTTCATTGGCAGTTTCCTGCATTCTAAAGCATATTTCTATGTGTTTTTTTTCTCATATATGATAGAATATATCTAGGAATTGAGATAAATCAATTTGCAAACATTTATTTTCACTGGCACCCTAATGATTGTTCTGCAATTCAAGGATCTAATTCACATCACAATAAAAATGTATTATAAAAACTAAGCATTTATATTTATGTAAGAGATATTGTAGAATTGAAAACAATAGGTAGGTAGGTTGCATTATTATTGTGTCCATTCATGTCATTTTAAATTTTTATAGTTAAGACTGTCCTAACAATTATCACAGCTAAACAATCAGTTGTTATTTCCTAATTTAGTAATATTTTCATTATAGCCACAGCCAACATTAATAAAAAACCACTAAAAAGGAGTATTTAAATCACAAAAATATTTAACTTTTGTTTGTTTTAAAAATGTTACCATTTCAGTGAATATTTCGATAGCTTGTTGCAGGCAATTGACGGCTTCTAAAGAATAATTAGTTGAATTATAATAAATTCTATGAAAAGAAGAAATTGGATTTTAAGCTTCAAACTTTATTAATGTTTTTAAATTTCAAAAGCTTTTTCATGTAAATTTGGCTTCAAAAACAGTTAATCTTCAAAGACCATAATGGAATAAGCTACCTTCAAAATCAGACTTTCGATAACAGTTTGCTGCCTCAACATATTGAGATGCAGCCTCATGTTTACTTTGAAGTTGGTTTAATTGAAGTTTAGCAGCTTCACAAAACGCATTTCCTGCAGCTAAAGAATATACAAATAAGAGGAAAAACAATCAAATTACCATAAAAATTATAATGGATTTTTTAGTTCCAGTAACCAGAGAATTTTCAGCTCAGTCTTTTTTTGGTTTTTAAAAACTTTTTGTTGATGGATTAAAACTATAGTTTATTAATTTTAAAATTTCACAGGTAATAGTTTGTGACAAGAAAAACTTTTAAAAAAGATTAATATTTTCATAACTCAGTGATACTGAGTAGACTCAAACCCAGCAGTTAAATTTTAAAAAACTACTGATTTCTCTTGATCAACACTTTTTTTTACAAAAATCAAGTAGCAAGAAAAAAACAAAAGCCATGAGAACAAAAAAAATATAATCATTATATCTAATGTGCTTGATAACTTAATATGAGATGTATTTGTATTTAATCATTAATCACTTGGGACATACTGTAATTTGGATTTAAAATTGAGATTTTTATTACTGTATGGTTAAATAAGAACTCAAAAGTTAATTTTATTCCAACTTTTTAATAAAGCAATTCTCTTAATGACTTTGTTGATTGTCAAGTTATAAATATTTCAACTGCATAACAGAGGTTCTTCTAGTTGCTATAAAACTTTAAAAATATAGATTGGAAGAAAATTATTTTTGTAAAATAACACTTACAGCACATAAAGTCTATAAACAACTTTTTATTATTCTAATTATTAAATTATGTATTTAGTTGTTAATTACTTAAAATTGTTAAGTTTTTCTTTTTTTAAACAAAAATATTCATACCAGTCCATTTTTTTGCCATTTTAAATGAGTTACCAGCTCTTGAATACAATGAAGAAGCATCTTCAATCTTTGATGTTGCACTATGCACAAATATTTATAATCAGAGGAGAAAATAATTCAAAAATGAGTAATACATCTCATGGGTGGGTCATTCCATGTTAACTCATCCTAGCAAATTAACCCACTTTTTCTAAATTTTTTCATTTTTAGAACAAAGATAAGTAAAAATAATGCAAACAAATACTTTTATGTAGCTTAAATTATTTCAGAAGTTACGAGGATTTAAAATTTGCACTTTCTCTGGCATATTTATTATAACATTGGTGTGTTCTTAAGAATATTACACCCATAGTAATACTCTTAAGAACACACAAATGTTGAGATTTGTCAGGAAAAAATGAAACTTAGTAGATTTGTGAATGTTCAAATGATAAATCCGAAAATTCATAAATAATCATATTTTTAGAAATCATAAAAGGGTCAGATCATTATTCTTCAACCAACTTCAAGAAAACTTTGTGAGGCACCATCTCTGATTTTTACATATCATTATCTACATGATGTAAATAGGTTAAATGTGCATTTTCAGAGTTCCAAGTAAAACGGTTTAGAAATTATACCTTACAAACACTCTCAGGTAGCCTTCTCAGTTTCTTGAATGGTAAAAATAGACAACTTTAAGGCCTTATAACTTTTTTCTAACTTTTAACAAGTGGCTCATTTTTTCTAGAGCTATTTTCTGGATACTTTTGTCTTAAAAATAGTGATTTTCATTAGCTTATATCATGTTAGAAACAACTATAGCCTCTTCAACTTTGGAAAAATTCTGAAAAATGCTAAAAAAAGGCAAAATGAAGTTAACCGTAGTATTTTTCTATTTATCAACAAGTCCTTACATGTTAGTTTTCTGATTAGCTACAGTTGTCTGCAACAAATGGGCAAAATATAAGCAGCTTGTTACAATTTAGAAATCAGTTATATCTAAAAATATATAGTCCATTCGACTAGAAAGTCCCATTTTCAGCTATTTGGGGATAGCTCGTCAATTTATCTAACACTTTGTATTGATCTGATATTAACAGCAAATAAGACTATTAGATCTAACTATACAAAAATGTAAACATTACAAACTTGTCATGTTCACAACAAACACGGGAGCATTTTTTAATAACCTTGTTTTTCAATTATCAGGGTTGAATAGCATTATTGAAAACCAGTGCCCCAACCTGTCTCCTGGCCTATGTAACCCACTATCTGTAATTTGGGATGTAACCCACTATCTGTAATTTTTTTTACAAAGTTTTATATAATTGCTATAAAAACCATTTCTGGCCCAGAATTGTTATTTATGTCAAAAGCATAGTTATCTTTTTTTCAAAATTCTTGTATACTCCCTTAATAATGACAATAAATAATAATGTAGTTGAAAACAATTATATATGATAATTCATTTCATCTTTTTTTTAACATGAGAAGAGTAAAACCCTCTAGTGTTTTTGAGCTCAGGCTCATGTAATGTGGCAATAATGTCACTAACTGGATACCAATGCATATCTGTGGTTCTTGGATACTTGAAATAATTGCCTGCTTTTTGTAAACAGCTGAGACAAACCATGTCACCTTTAAGATCAGTTATCTTTAAGGTATAATTTCTAAACCGTTTCACTTGGAACTCTGAAATTGCACATTTAACCTATATATATCATGTAGATAATGATATGTAAAAATCAGGAAAATCAGAGATGGTGTCCCACAGGCCATTGGTTGAAATATAAAGATCTCGCCCAAAAATCAAATCTTTGTATTTAACATTTCGTTCTAAATGACTATTTTTGAAATAATATATTGTTTCACCTAAGAGAAATTTCAAATCTAATAAACACCAAGCTTCAGCCTTTAAGTATTTAGAATAACCTACAACTCATTTTACTTTTTTTATATAGGTAGATTTCTATACCTTACAAATTTTCCCATATTTTTTACCATTTTTTAAAAGTACATTTTGTTTACGAAAGAAACATATTTGTAGCCAAGTTACAAATCACAATAGATTTTATAGAACAATATACTTTAATAAACAAATTTTATGCCATTTGATTAAAAAAAAATCCTTTAATTTATTTTTCTTTATTTGTTACACAATATTTTTGCATATAAACTTATTAAATTACCCATAATTATTGAAAATACTTCTTCTTACAAAGATTATTCTAATTTTTGGTTTTTCTTGGTATTTTTGAATCTTATTTTTAAGAGTAATTCCATGTCAATTGAGCCAGAAAATTTCAAAAATGTCACCATACATCTCAGATTTTGCTGAATTTTATACAGTTGAGAGTACTTAGTAAAACAAGAAATTCTTGAAAATTTTAGCTTCTAGCTCCAAGTGGATCCTGAAATATGATCATTTTACTCTCAACTGATCTTGGCCAGGCCCCTCTTGTCCTCTCAGAATTGAGACCTTTGTTTAAAGGTTCCAAGTCAAATTGCTTTAAAAATATTTGATGTTTTGACTTAAAAATTTGTACCTGGCTTTTTTCAGGGTTGAGGAATCCAATGAAATAATCAAAAATATAAAAAATTATTTTTAAGTACCTGTTATTATCAATTTAAATAAATTTAGGCAATTTTTTATATACCTGATTTTGATGCTCAAGAAACCCACGTGGCCTTGATGATATCAAAAAAAAATATTTTACACATTCTAAATTTTATGATCTTTCAGAAAACATAAGAATTTTGATCTGCAATTATATGGATTTCCATATATGGATAACGGGGCACAGGCCCCACCTTTTTGTAGCGGAATCTTGCAATACATTTTCCACTACCTTTCAGACTAGCTAGAGCTATGAAAATTTCTGTATTTTTTTAGTGCTGATAAACAAGCATTTTAAAATTAAAAAAGAGCCCAAGACACTAGGGGAGGGGGCTAGGGGCATGTGCCCCACCTTTTTGAGCAGAATCTTGAAATGGATTTTTCACTATCTTCCAGACAAGCTGCAGCTCTGAAACTTTCAGCATTTGTGTAGTCCTGATGAACATGCGTTAAAATTGTTTCAGGTCAGACAACCAGATAATCCATGGGGCTGGGGCACCTGGTACCATGCCCAACTTTTTTTCTCAAAAAAAAACTTTTTTTTTTTTAAACTTATTTAAGATAACTTTAAAACTATTGTCTTCAAATTATTTTTTTTTAGATTTTCATTTTTAACAATGTTAAACATTTCTTTGATAACATTGCTTTCCAAATTTTCGTGATTTTTATTTGTTCCATTTGGTTTTGGTCATTCTATGTTCAATAATTTTTCTTAAAATGTTTTAAGAAACTTAATGTTTATAAGAATTTTGATTTGCATGTATAAGATTAAAAATAGTCTAAAGTAATGATTTTAACAGAATTTATTTTGTATAATTTAACATTTGAATTAAAAAAGATTAATATATTTTGCTAATTCTAAAATGGTAACAGCAAGTTGTTAACAGAAACAAAAAACATCCTGTCATTAACTAGTATAGAAGAAACTTGTTACCTATTAAAGTCATCATTAACATTTTTAACATTAACAAATTGAGTATAATTAAACTTTGTGAAAAGGAAACTTTCTTTTTGTCAAAGTAAGATAAAAGAAATCAATCACTGTTTAGTTTTGTATTACCATGGTGATTGCTTAAGTTGCTTTCATTAAATTAACTACTATTGGTTTCTTATTTTAAATTAATGTCAAATTGTTTTTAGTGTTACAGTAAGAATGGATTCATGTGATTAGGGAAGAAGAACTGAAACATAAAATTCCTCATACGAAAATTATTGACAAAAGTAAATGTGATGATCTAGACAAACTAACAGCAGAAATAAAAGAAAAATTAATTGTTTCTGACCAAAAAACTAAAATTCAGTTGTTAACATTTACACCTGAGTCTTGGTCAAGAAATTTTGCTGCAAGATGTTTCAATGTCACTATATACCAAATTAAAGAAGCGCGCAAACTAAAGAAAATAAGTGGGATTTTTTCAGTTCCAGGCACTAAGAAAGGAAAAATATTTTCAGAAATAACATTAAATAGAGTCAACAATGTATACCATGATGACGAATTTACTAGACAAATGCCTGGTAAAAAAGATTACGTATTGATAGAAAACAACACATGCAAAAGTGTCTTATTTTATGCAATCTTAAAGAACTTTAGGTTTCTTTTAAACTAAATATCCTCAAGAAGTTATTGGATTTTCTAAGTTTTGCAGTTTAAGACCAAAATGGTGTATAACTGTTGGAGGCATTCATTCTGTTTGTGTATGTACCCTCCATCAAAATGCAATACAAGTAAAATGTACTTACAAAGATCTGATGACAAAAGTTCTTTGTGATGTGACAAGTAACAGGTGCATGATTCATCGATGTCCGAACTGTCCAGGTATAGTTTCTTTAAAGAAGTTTTTGGATCCACAACTAATTGACAATGACGAGGAGGTGTCATTCTATCAGTGGCAGAAAACAGACAGAACAACATTGATCTATCAGACAACAACAATGGAAGAATACAAATTGATGTTATCAGAGGCAATAAACAAGCTAACAGCTCATTCCTACATTGCAAAATGTCAAGCAAGATACCTAAAGCAAAAAAAGGAAAATTTAGCAAAGACTGCTGTATTGTCTTAGGTGACTTTGCAGAAAACTTTACTTTTGTGATTCAAGATGAAATCCAAAGTTACCATTGGTGCAAAAGTCAATGCACATTACACCCTGTTGCCCTCTATTTATTAAATGAAAATGACCAACCTGAAGAAAAATTGTTTTGCTTCATGTCAGAAGATAATGAGCATGACACTGATTTTGTGTATAAAGTTAAAACACAAATAGTTAACTATTTAAAAGAATATCATCCTAAAATTTCAAAGATTCTTTATTTTTCTGATGGTTGCGCTGCACAGTATAAAAATCACAAAAACCTTTACAATATCTGTCTCCATAAAAATGATTTTGACATTGATGCAGAGTGGACATTTTTTGCTACAAGTCATGGTAAGTCACCATGTGATGGTATTGGTGGCACTGTAAAACAATTAACTACAAATGCAAGTCTACAAAGGCCCATAAATGACCAGATATTGAATTGTAACAAAATGTTTGACTACTGTACTAACAATATTAAAGGGATTATGTTTTTCAAGATTGAAAAAGAAAGACTGACAGAATTGCACACCACTTTGAAAACACGTTTTGAGCTAAGTAGAACAATTCCTGGATCTAGGAGCTATCATCAATTTAAACCAGAATCTGTAGATACTATTAGCTTTAAACGAACAAGTGGAAATGTTCATATAACAGGTATTTTTCCTTTTTCTGGTATTCAAATTTCTCAAAATGATCAGTAAATTAACATTGATGCCTTGAAATTGGGTGAATTCATTATTTGTAAATATGATGCGTTTGATTGGATTGGTATGATCAATGAAATTGATAATATAGACCAAGATGTTATGGTAAAGTTTATGCACCAGCATGGTCCTTTTAATAAACTTTTCTGGCATCTAGAGTAGATGAGTTTTGGGTGCCAATTACCAACATAACTTGTATAATTGATGCACCTGTAACAACAAATGGACGTTTTTATACTTTAACCGTCGATGCATCTAAGCTAATCTAAACATTATTTTGACTTTCTTTTTTTTGTATTTTATTTTGTAAATAATGAAGTAAAATGGAACAAGTATAAAGCAATAAAAATTTTTGAATACAATATTTTCAAAGTTATCTTAAATTTAAGACACATTTATGTGTTTAAAAAAAAATAATAAAAAATTTTTTTTGAGAAAAAAAGTTGGGCATGGTACCAGGTGCCCCAGCCCCATGGATTATCTGGTTGTCTGACCTGAAACAATTTTAACGCATGTTCATCAGGACTACACAAATGCTGAAAGTTTCAGAGCTGCAGCTTGTCTGGAAGATAGTGAAAAATCCATTTCAAGATTCTGCTCAAAAAGGTGGAGCACATGCCCCTAGCCCCCTCCCCTAGTGTCTTGGGCTCTTTTTTAATTTTAAAATGCTTGTTTATCAGCACTAAAAAAATACAGAAATTTTCATAGCTCTAGCTAGTCTGAAAGGTAGTGGAAAATGTATTGCAAGATTCCGCTACAAAAAGGTGGGGCCTGTGCCCCGTTATCCATATATGGAAATCCATATAATTGCAGATCAAAATTCTTATGTTTTCTGAAAGATCATAAAATTTAGAATGTGTAAAATATTTTTTTTTGATATCATCAAGGCCACGTGGGTTTCTTGAGCATCAAAATCAGGTATATAAAAAATTGCCTAAATTTATTTAAATTGATAATAACAGGTACTTAAAAATAATTTTTTATATTTTTGATTATTTCATTGGATTCCTCAACCCTGAAAAAAGCCAGGTACAAATTTTTAAGTCAAAACATCAAATATTTTTAAAGCAATTTGACTTGGAACCTTTAAACAAAGGTCTCAATTCTGAGAGGACAAGAGGGGCCTGGCCAAGATCAGTTGAGAGTAAAATGATCATATTTCAGGATCCACTTGGAGCTAGAAGCTAAAATTTTCAAGAATTTCTTGTTTTACTAAGTACTCTCAACTGTATAAAATTCAGCAAAATCTGAGATGTATGGTGACATTTTTGAAATTTTCTGGCTCAATTGACATGGAATTACCCTTAATCTTCTTCTCAGGTTGTTCTTATCATGAATTAAGTCTAAAGCATATTCAGTTTAGATTACACCATGCATTACATATATTCAAGAGAAACTAATTACTGCTCATTTCTATATTTCTACATGTCAAAATATTTGAAAATCCAAAAAAAGATAACAAAAATGAATGCTATAAATTTTGGAGATTTTGCCAAGAACAACAGCTTTTTTACTCAAGATAAGGTTGAAAATTTCCATTAAAACAATTGTTAATGCACAGTAAACCAGTTGTCTATGTTTCAGATGACAACAACCACATTGTCTTTATCAAATCATGGGAGGCAGCCAGGTAATGGTATAAGTAGAACAGTGAAAAAGTTTGTTGCCATATTTATAGAATGTAAAAAATAAAAAATAAAATAATAAAAAATAAAGTTAAATAATTTTTTTTTAGAAAAAAAATTATTTGGATGTTGTACATTGAGTAAAATTTGTAAATACCATCATGTCTATACTTTTCAATAATATCAATTAACTGTTTTTTTTGTTTTTTTTTTTTTTTTTAATGAAAAGTAGGCTAATAATTCATTATGGATTGACTCAAAATTGATTTTGGAATATGAGGATACTTGAAATTAAAGAAATTTTTTAATTTTAATTTCCTTTTTCTTAAATTTTTGCGAACTTTTTATATTGTAGTGGGTATTAGTAATTTTAAAAAAATAATACTGCTTTTAGCATCATATAAAAAATCAAAGTTGCTCCAAATAACATATCAGCTACAAGCTACATCTAAAGTAACATGTGATAACTAAAAATCTGGACAAAGTTTGTGTAAATATAAAAATACAATGGAAAAATTTCATGAAATTACAATCACTTATATTTTGTTGCAAATTTAATTCTTTAAATGTATTGTTAAAAAATAATTTATTTAGGAATAATTAAAAATGAAAAAAAAAAGCTTATAACGAAGAATCCCTTAGAAAACGAGTGTATGCATTTTTGGATTTGCATCCAGATGACAACAAAAACTTTATTGTAAATCATTTTCGAATGGAGAAAATACCAAAATCTACTATTTATAATAAACTTAAAAGAAAGGGGAACAATATAGGACCAGAAAGAAAAGTTGGAAGTGGTCACAAAGCAATAAAGATGCCTGCAAAAGAGATAAAGCGTCTTAAAAAATTGATTGATCAAAAGGATGGTATTTCACAGCGTGGTCTTGCAAAACGATTTCATGTATCACAACCGTACATATGCAAAATTATTCACCAAAAAACTAGCATTTATTATTGTAAAAAAACTAAAACACCAAAAAGAACACTGGCTCAAAAACCAATTGTTTGTTCAAAGTGCGGCAGGTTGGTTTTGATTTTTTGGAAAAAAATTGTAATTATTGGCAATGAATCGTATTTTTATTTGAGCAACACTAATATTTCTGAAAAAGCTGGGTTTTACTCTTCTGATATAAAGGCAGCATCAAATGATGCAAGGTTAAAAAGAAAAGACAAATTTGAGCCAAAATTACTTGTTTGGATTGCATTCTCTACAAAGGGAATCTCTCAGCAGTAGATTGCTCCATCAGGCCAAGCAGTCAATGAAGATGAGTATATTTCAAAATGTCTTGTTAGATTGGACAAATTCATTGAAAAACATCATAAAAATGACAATATTGTTTTTTGGCCTGATCTAGCTTCGTTGCATTATTCACGTAAAGTACAACATCTTAAAGCAAAAAATATTGAATTTTTACCAAAAGAGCTAATGTGCCAGAATTACATCCAATTGAAGATTTTTGGTCTGAACTTAAGAGATTAGTGTACAACAAAAACTGGCAAGCTGAAAACCTAGGCAAACATAAAAAGTGGATAGAGTTTTCAATTAACAGAATCAACATAGAACGTGTACAAGGGCTTGCTGCTGCCACATTTACAAGAGTATACACTGTTCGTTGTCATGGCATGAAAAACTTATAAATATATTTATTTTTATTATTTAGATGTTTTTTGTTACTATACTTTTTAAATTGTTAAAAAAGATGACTCTGTTAAAAAGTTATACCGTTTCTAATTTTGTCCAGATTTTTAGTTATCGCATGTTAAAGAAACTAGACAATAAAATATTGAGAAAAATATATTGCAAAAGTAACAAAATTTCAGTAAGTAATAATCATTAAAATCAAAATACAAAATATTCCAAGATTGTATATTTTAAAAAATGGCTAAATCAAATATTTGGCTAATTAATTATAGATTCAGTATTTTAATTGTCACTATGCTCATCAACCATATCTAATTGTGATGTATCAGAGTCAAAAGATGTATTGTGTGAAATGCCACTAGGTCAATGGTCTAGGTAAGACATTCAGACTGAATCAAAACAAACAATGAGCTGGTGTGTTGCAGAGCTGACAGTAACAGATTCCTTAATGAATTTAAGAAAATTCTGGCCTTAGCTTATAGAAGCCTAAGTTAAACTCAGTGATAAATATGGGAAGGCTAAACTAATTATTTTACACATCAGTTAATTAATATAATTGCTAATAAAGGATGTTGATGCTAAAATTAACTACTTTTTTAATAATAGTGTGAGTAAATTAAAAAAAAAGCTTTAATAAAATTTAGGTGGTGTTTTTAAATGAACTTTTTGAGCCAGTAAGTTTTCAAAAATTAAATGTATTTGACCATGAATTTCTTAATTAAACCTTTTAGAACAATTTAATTTACAAGATGGCAAATAATGGTTTCTTACTGTGTGGCTCACCACACTGCATTTTTGTTTTTCTAATATTAACCTTTCCATCTATCACCATTTCTCTATCTTTTACTAGCTATTTTCCTACAAAAATTAATGAAAATGATTGCTTACATTGAGTATAATAGAATATAAGTTAACTCAAACAGTACAGGAAGACTTTAATTAGAAAAATAGTCTCTGCCAGAGAGCATTAAGATATCTGAGATAAAAGAAAAGCCTGAAGATCACCACAGCACAGAGTTAAGTTAATACTATTTTTCTACTAACTAATACAAAATATGCATATATTTTATTGATAATAAAAATAAAAAATGTCATTCTTACCCTTCTCTAAGAGCATTTTTTTCTTGGTGCCAGTTTGAGAAGAATAATCATCTCAAAATAACACCAATGATAGAAAATCTCTTTCTATTTTTAAATAAAATTTTCTCATTTTAAAAACTATTATAAGTAAAAATTTTATTTACATATTAATTAATTACACTGCAACTACACAAAAAGATATTTAAAACACACAAATTTTACATTAAGAGCATGTGACAAGATTCATGCACTTCTATTGGCTTAAACCTATGTAGTGAAAATAATCTGAGCATTCACTAAAGATATTTACTTTTACAACAAAATTAATGATCAAAACAATATAGTTAAAAACAAAAAATTACCCTTCCCATAAATTTCTGTTAAATTGCAGTATAAACAGTATTTTTTTATTCTGCTATTTTGAAAAAATCATGTTTTTCATTAACCTAAAGTAATTTGAGTCCTTTTTCTGTAACACAAATTTTAAAAAAATTATCTCTATTTTTAGACAGATGCTGAGTGCTAATAAAAACCCTTTTAAATAAACTTTAACATTTTTTTAATATTCATTTAAGTTTAATATTTACTATTGGAAAATTATGACAGACTGTAACTGGATAGTCACCTGGAATAACCATGTTACTAAAGCTAGTTTATAGAAAAATTCTGTTAATCAGCCAATAAACCAGTAAAATATGTTTACTAACTGAACCAAACGTGTAATAGGTAAAAAAATTTATGAATATCTCAAAATAAAAAAGCAAATCAAAAAAAAAAACAAAAACAAAAACAAAAACAAAAAACAAAAATAAGAATATAAATCAAAAAAGATTTTGAAAAGATAAAGACAAGGTGACAGAAAAAAATGCAACTCATGTAATGGATTGCAATCAAAATGTTATTTCAAGGTTAATACACAATTTTACAAAAGTCTTTCTTTTATAAACTGAATATGCTTTTAAAAAAAAAAATGCTTCAAAAAAAGGCAACATTTTGAAGTTGTAGAAATCTATTTATCTAGAAAAATACAATTAAAAATAACTAAACTTTTTTTGACTTGTTGGTTATTTTTATATTTATTTACAAGACTGTGAACTGGTTTTGATTAAATTTTTATCTTTTCTAAAATTTCACTTGCAGTAAATTTCTTAAAAAAAAAAATTGTTTTAAAAATACTTGTTTACAACTAAAAATTTATTGCAAACTCTTAATTTCCATGATTTCTAAAATGATTTTTGGCTTCAGCATTTAAAAATATAGCAACATCAATTTCATTACTTTATGATTAGCAATTTTAATCTTCATAATTTATTTAATGCTGAGAGCTAGAAGTGCTAATTTCAATAATATTTTGATAAAAATTCACTTTTGAATTAAATACATTATCATTTAAACAAGTGTTAAGTGCTTTAATGCGGTAAACTATAAATATTTTGATTCAATATAGAGTTTTTCATTTACTAACTTCAATTTCTTAGTTTTACTATAAATAATAATTTTAAATGCATAGATATAAAACAATCATAATCATAATTCGGAATATTATCTCAGTAACGATTTTTTGATTTATTTTATAAGTAAAAAAAAAAAGCTAAACAACTTTTTATAATTCAGTTCAAAGTAATAAGTTTTGTAATAACTTAAAACAACTTAAATATTTGAGATTAGTTAAACAAAATTTGTTTGAGAAAGTTACTCTAAAAACTAACATGTATTTTAAAACAAAAGTATATATACATACCCAAACATGCGACCCAAAAAACTTTTAGATGATTCAATACACTTTTTAGCTTCAGCTAATAACTCATTTCCACGCTCTTCATCACTCATTCTTGTAGTTAAGACAATTTAAGTCAGATAGCCATACTTTACATAGGAAAATTATGCTATACCTATATATATATACATACATATATATATATATATATATATATATATATATATATACATATATATATATATACATATATATATATATATATACATATATATATATATATATATATATATACATATATATATATATATATACATATATGTATATATATATATATATATATATATATATATATATATATATATATATATATATATATATATATATATATATATATATATATATATATATATATATATATATATATATATATATGGCGCTACCACACTTTCTCAACCTACCCCTAATTTTATGATTGATTCTGATAGAAAATTTTATGCTGATTAAGAATCGTATAAAAAACAAAGGTCTCAAAATCAATGGAAAGTGTTCTAATTTGAAGTTGAAAGAACAAAAATATACCACAAATCGCTAATACTCGCCATCTTGAAACATTGTTATTTATTTGTTTAAAAGTCACCTTTTAAAAGTATTAGTAACCTGGTTTTTACTAAGGGTCTGCGTATCGTTTCATTTTCATTAAACCTTAGATAATTGGTCTCGAGTCTCGATTTCTCGTCTGGTATCGGTGCAATACCATACAGTATCGGTATCGAAATCACGCGATACTGGTATCGAAAGTATCGTTAATGTTGGTACCGTTTGGTATCGTTTGGTCTCGATGCAATACTTTACAGTATCAAC
The DNA here is from genome assembly GCF_058129835.1 of Hydra viridissima. Taxonomy (NCBI): domain Eukaryota; kingdom Metazoa; phylum Cnidaria; class Hydrozoa; order Anthoathecata; family Hydridae; genus Hydra; species Hydra viridissima. Next base: position 6,951,268 of record NW_028324303.1, read on the forward strand.
TTCGAGATTACGCGATACTGGTATCGAAAGTATCAGTTATATTGGTATCATTTGGTATCGCTGCGATACCATACAGTATCGATATCGAGATCATGCAATACCGGTATCGAAAGTATCGTTTATGTTGGTATCGTTTGGTCTCGGTGCGATACCTTACGGTATCGATATCGATACTAGTATCAAAAGTTATCGGTTGTGTTGGTATTGTTTGGTACCGATAGTATCATTTGGTATTGCAACTTGGGTCATCATGAGAACTTCCATGTTGTTTTTGTAAACGATTTGTAATTTGAAATAGTAAATTCGTATAACTAATGAGATATATATCTGAGATATATATGAGATATATGGCTCATTTATTATAAAAAAAAAGTTCTCCAAGCTGGTGGTATGACATCATGTTTATCATTTAATTTCTCATCTGGTATCTTTGTTTTAATTTAAATGATTGTGTGGTACCACTTCTGTATTTTAATTTCTCATCTGTTATCCTTATTACAACTTTTTCTACCGTGAGTTAAAGGAAAGAAAAGATTTTTAAAATATTTATTTCTGTATTAAATTTTTACAAATTATTAAATTATGTTAAACAGTGTGTAAGGGCGGACAAAAAAGTAAGGGAGGGGTTGGTATTCGGGGTAACTACCCCCTTCCCCTACCTAAGAATTGTCAAACTTCAAAATATTATAAAATTTATATAATCATTCAATATATTTAATATTACTATCTTATAACTTTTCTAAAATCTATCTAAATATCAAATGAAACAGTTGTTTTATTTTGAAAAAACGCAATTCTTATTTTTTATATTTTTTTTGTTCCGACTACCCCCCTTGAACAATGACCTGGATCAGTCCCTGCAATGTGTAATTTTCCATGTTGTTATTCCAACTCTATCGAATTATTATTCTATTCAAGCAAAAATTTTCCGTGCGGATATAATCTCAAAGGGAATAGTTTTGCAATCATTAAAGAGTGTTATATAATTCTCCAAAGAAAATTGCTTGTGATGCAATGGCTAATGATTATTCTAAACGAGTATTAGAAATGGTTGTTTAAAATTAATTAGTTTTGAAACTATCAGTAATTAGAGTTTTTCATGTAATTCTCCAAAGGGAATTGCTTTTGATGCAATCGTTAATGATTATTCTAAACGCTTATTAGAAATGATTGTTCAAAGGGAATTGATTTCGTAACAGTCACTACAGTTATTTTAATTTAATTAATTGTGTGATATCGCATTCATATTTTAATCTCTCTTCTGGTATCGTTACTTTAATTAAATCTCTCGTGGTATTGTAATTCTCGCTTTGTTCAACATTCAACAACTAAACTTTAGTTTTAAACAATTAAACATAAGTATACTTTAGTTATCAAAGAAAACTAATCTTCACTCGTTATGCCTTTTAAAACATCTTTAACCTGGGATTATTTCAAGAAAAATATAGGTAAGCACTACTTAATAAGTATTTTTTATACTTTATCTCAAAAGGTAATTGCCGGCAATGTCGGGAAATAATTCTAAAATTAATTACCGGCCGAATTATTGTTACATATAATAACTTAACTAAAGAAGAAGGTTCTCTTACATGCAGTGATCACAAACTCAACACTGCACTTCAAAGAACAGTTGAGGGTACCCCGGAACTGAAAGATGCTTTTCTTAAAGCCAGCTCACTTACTACCAGGCTTCATAAATCGACAGCCTTCAATGCTTCGTTGAAATATGCTGGTTCTAAGTTAGATGTGAGTTATCTGAAAATACCCTCTACAGTAACCACGAGATGGAACAGTCATTACGATATGCTGCACGTCATGCTTCGACTGAAGGTTCCACTCATATACTTACGCGATACAGAAGGTGATGATTGGAAGAAAACCGTACCTACAGATGAGCAGTTCCTACTCTTTGAAGCTATTGTTCCAGTGCTAAAATCTGTTAAAGAATATCAGTTTTTTTATTTTCTGACACAGAGATCCGAATTGACATGACGCTGTGGAATGTAACAGCACTCATCAACTTCATCGAGAAAGAAAAAAATAATTATGTTACTCATGGAAAAAATAAATTAGTAGAAAAATTCTTGGAGGACTTACTATCAGAACTAAATAAGAGATTCTCAGACAAAGGCTGTAAATTAGCCGCATTTGCACTAGGACATTACCTTCATCCATTTTTTCGTGGACATCTTCTTGATGTTGACGATGAAAATATTCAAAAACTGGTTGAAAACCATCCCACAACCAAAGAATACTTTGAGAATTCTTCATTGTCTGTCTCAAGCTCCAGTAATATAGGACATGAATCAGACTTATCTTTGCCAATATTAATAGAAGAAAATCCTAAAATACCAACGAAAGTACGGCAAAGGAAAAAACAACGAATGGACGATAACCAAAGTATTGTAGATTATTAAAAAGCAAGAAGTAAATCTCTAAAAAGCAATTGTACTTGTATTTTGTTTACAAAAAATTCAATAAGTCACTTTTTAATTTTTTGTTTTTTTGTTTTATTGAGTCTCGATTCGAGACCATGCGATACTATACGATTCTTTCTATTATCGGTATCGTTTGGTATCGAAGCGATACTGATAGTATCGACATTGGAACATAAGCGATACCACACGATACGAGACCTTCGTTCTCGGTATCGACTTATACGATTATCTAGTGTCTAATTTTAATATCGTTATCATTCCGATGTGATATCGGAAAAAAAAATTATCGGAATGACGAGAGTTCCGGTTTATACCGAGATTTAAATTATAACACCGGTTAAAATTTTTATAACGATATTAAGTCGTAATAAATCCGATGACACTTTTTTTTCCCGATATTATATCGGTATGATAACGATATAGAAATAAAACGATACGCAGACTCTTAGTTTTTACTTTTAGTAATAAAGATTTTGAATAATAGAACGTTATGGAAACCCATAAGGTTCTTTGGAAATGCAAACGATAAAATATCGTTATAAACCGATAACATCGTATGATTTTTCAACTTAAAAAAGGCATATCATTACTACACTGTTCTCCAAATTGACCGCCCGGTTGAAGCTCTCCCCACCAATGATATGTTAAAAAGAACAAGATGTCTAACTTCCGCGTATTTTTTGAAGCAAAAATCGGCCATTACGGAGGGCAAATTTAAAAAATCTTAAGCTTCGTATTTGTGTTGTTTTGATAGTGTAAAGATTTTGCCCCCTATAATGGCCGATTTTTTCTTCACTTTTTCTTATGCCGATTTACGGCAGTTAGACATCTAGTTATTCTTAATATATCATTGCTCCCCACTACTGATTTTTTTACATTTAATCAATCATATGCATTAGTAAACACAATATATGTTGTCAGGAAATCTGAACTAAGTGCTAAATATCTATATTTTCAAAATAAAAACGCATAATTTTTGGCTTTTTTTCTTCCAAAGTTTTAATAAAGTCAGCCACTATGGTAGTCAAAATAACCCATTTATATTTATTTATTTCATTTACAAAAAAACCATAATATAAATACATTTGTATCACCATAGTCAGTATTTAAATAGTCTGGAAACGCGGGTCGTCTTCTATGGATTTCGTTAAATAACTTGAACATTTAAGGGTGACTGGAATGAGAGTGCATCAAATAATTTTAAAATGACTTTTTCTGCCGCAGTTTCTAATAATTTAGATGAATTTGATGCTGTTTTAACTGCTATTGATGAAGATTTGTTGGAGACTGATCCTAATTTTAGTTCAACTGTTGAGTTAGCTGTTGGAAATATTCCTAACGCAAATGATGAGCGTGTATTTTTGTGTTTATATTGCGAAAAAAGATGTTTATCACAAGGTGGTTTAACTCGTCACCTCAATGCCAAGCACAAGGACAAGCTTATTGATAAACAGTTTAGTAAAGAGAAAAAAATAGCAGAGCTTATTCTTCATTCTAATTGCTTTCAAAATTACTTGATTCAGAGTGCAGAAAAGCTTGCCATTGATGCTACCCTACTAAAATAAGAACTGAATTTAAAAATTTTAAATTGACATGTATAGAGGAGGTCAATACAGCTTATTCTTTAATAAAAAGTATTATTAAATCATTTGATGGAAATGCTGAAAATTTTTACCCAGCTTTCTACAAAATATTTTCTGAAGCACCAAGTCCTTTTAAAAATCTTAGCCAAAACTGCACTCTTCTTTTAAGTTTTGAAGTTGCTAATCTTGTCTTGGCTCATCTGAATGGAGCCTCCTTTAATAATGATGTTTTAACATTTAAACATGAATCTTATCAGTTTACTGAAAAAGAAAAATCTATTATCGCTTATCTTAGTGGTTATGTTTTTGGTACCTTTTATCGTAGAATTAGATGTAGTTCTAACATGTCTAGTTTGTATCATAAACAGTGTTTATCATTTTTGCTTGCTGGTAAATGTACAGGAGAAACGATTTCTTTGCCAGAGCATAAACATGTTAATTTGCATGATAGGGGTGGTTTATGGAAAGTAAGTAAAGAGGTTATTTGTATCTTTACTACTGCAGAGTACCATTTTATTTCTATGGCAAAAAAGTCATCTTATACTATCAATTGCAAAGAAATAGTTGATACATTAATTAAAGACTCTTTTGTGCTTGTTAACTTTTCAAAAATTATACATAGTTCAACTGATAAAGTTCAAAAAGAAATAGCACTTAATTTATTAGAAGATCTTCTAATTCTGTATATACATGTTCTTACATTTTCCTATGTGAAAGATAAGTTGCAAGCTTTCAAGATTTCTAAAAGTCAAACTAAATCAAATGCATTAAGAACAGCAATTAAAAAAAAAGTCTTAACTTTGGAACAAGGACATTAAAGACTTGGCATGACTTGGACTTATGAAAACGGCTATTTTCATAGCCACATATCTTTTAAAAATATTAATAGCATATTACTAACTACTCCTGAAGTAGTAAAATGAATACTTAATAACTTACTTTTATGATGTATAAGTTTATGGTATATTTCATATTGATATTGTATAAATCAACTTTGATATATACAATATCAATAACAAAATTAATACTTTATAGTGTTACCATTTTTTTAAATTGTAAGATAAATTTAGATATAGACAGATCTTTAAAATTGATTATTTTTGACCAATACATTTATACCAAAAAATATTTTAAAAATAGTGTACTACATTTTTAAAAAAGAAAATAAGTCGAAATCTATATATGTTAAATTTTAAGTGAAACATATTAGTAATTGAACTCATCAAAAAACATTATCTTATGTTTAATACAGTTTTTACTTGGTTAAAATTTTTTTTTAACACGATTTAATACTATCACTCGTATTATCTGTATAGCTAATTACATTTCCAGTTACAGGAAGAAATACTTTCTGATTTCTTATCATGTTATCATTGTAACCAAAGTCATTAACAGATGGATTATCTTTTCGTGATCCAAGTGATCGTTGGCGTCCAAAATAATTTTCAATTGGATCCTGACAAAAGCGTTCAGTTAGAACATATTTTACATTTTGCTGCAGTAAAAACTGAACAGATTCTGTAATTGAATGAACTGTAATCTTCAAACTTTCATATGTTTGATGGGCAATGAACATCTTTGATTTTTGAAATATCTCCAGGATGCTCTTCAATAGATTTTAACCAATCTTTAAAATATTGCAAAAAAACACTTTGTAACCAAAAAAACCTATCATCATTTAATGATGAGAATGGAGCTAGATTTGGTTTTAGATCAAATTTATGACCATTTAAACTTATATACATTATATCAAAGAAGCTATCCATTAAGGCACAAAACTTAGCAGTGCCTTCAGCTTCAGGTGGTCCGTAATGTAATAAAACTTTTGATACAGTAGAACTTAGCACTTGAGCAGCAAGTTTAACATTCATTATTGAATATGGCGTCAATTTTATATGTTCAAAAGTGAGTTTAGGCAAAATATGTAAGCCACATTCTCTGTCCTCATAAAATTTATCAGCAATATGATTCCACAATATGAACATACCACCATTCCACATATATCTTGTTCCTTCTGCATTTTTTGAGTTAGATAAACAGTTACGAACTGTCTTAACTAAATGTGGTGGGTCAGATATAAAATAAATAAATCGTTTTTCTGAACTAAAATAGTTAAGCGTTCTATATGTGACATCAACATGCGGATTCATATCATTACGTGTCATGGTAAAATGCATTTTAAACAACTTGCGATTTGCAGAAGCTCCATCACAAGTTACAGCAATAACTTTTAAGGAATTTAATTCATAAATTCCAATTGCTTTCCAAAGCAATGGAAAAATTTGATAAGCGGTGGCTCCAGTTGTTGCAAAGTTAGCTAAACTAAATTTAAAAGGATTGACAATACTACGAACAAGAAATACTAAAACATGGGTAGCAAAATCATCTACTTTTGGCAAAGTTGTTATGTTAACATCAGCATCACCAAGATCAACATAACCCACAATCTCCCCAGTGTGCTTGTCCCAAACTAAGTTTTCCTGAATTTTCATTTCATCCATTAGAATGACAATAAATTTTTCTTGCTCAGAAAAATCTTTGGTTTTTTCTTTTGATTCATCAATTATTTCCTTATTAAATCCATGTTTAGGTTAAATGTAATTTTTATAAAGCGACGACGACTTGGAAGGACAAGAAAACCTGTTCCTGATTTCTCATTGTAACGTATATCATCATATATTGCAGCAGACTTTGATGCCAGTGAAAGACAGTATCGAATTATTATAGGATGATATCTTACATTAGTTGGAGATAACCTCAAATATTTTTGCTGCTCCTCCCAAAATAGCTTCATAAAAGGTGAGTTTTTGTTTTGATCTGCATTTGACATAATTGATATTAAATCATCACTTAAACTTGAACTGATAGTCAGGGCAGATTTTGAAATTGAATTTTGTAAATCAATGATTTTTTCTTTCAACTCCTTATTTTCAATTCTATAGTTTTGAATTGTTAACTTTAGGCGATCTGGAGAAGTCAATGATATTGGTACATTAAGTTTAGCAGGCTTTTTCGCTACACTGTGCTTTCTTTTTGATGATTTGGAAGACTTAGAAATTAAAGTTTTTTCATTTATAATACAGTTATCACAACAATACAGTTTGCTCAAAACTGAACATGTACTTGATCTGAAATACTCAGTTTGATAAGTAACATAAAAGTTAAATTCTGTTTGATTATATATTTTAGGGACACAATGTTTGATGGCAGACTTTTTTGCTTCATCGAGTGAGACTCCTAGACAAATACTATAACTTGAAATAACTTTGATCAAGTTTGACAAAGTGATATTTTTCATTGAACTGTCATAACTTTTATAAACTTCATGGGTTGATGGTAAACGCCAGGCATAAATGCGAAGTGTAAATGTTAAAGAAGCATCAATAAATATGTCTGTTTTTGTAACTTCATGAATTTCATCTTTTTCAAAAATATGAACGTGAGAAATATTATTATTTATATTCCAACCAGAAGGAAGATTAAGATGTATTATACGCTTAGTAAATTCTTCCATTGATTTGTAACATTCCTGGATTGAGTTTGGTTGAGTATTTAAATTGGATTTCTTATCAACTATGATTTCTGCAGATTTACGAGATGTTGTGCTTAAAATAAAATTATCAATTCAAGTAGTTTATTTGCAATTATACAACAGTATAAACAAAAAACTATTTTCAAGCTTATATATATATATATATATATATATATATATATATATATATATATATATATATTCTTTATTATTTTTCAAAATAATTTTATTTTACCTTGAAATAGAAAAACTTTTTTGTGGTAAATTTATTTTTGGTATTGATCCAGGAATAAGTGTAGTTTTTAAATCATCTAAAATTATAAAAATGTACCTGAATTTTCTTGTTTCCAGTATAGATACCAACACAATGTTAATACTGATATAATATTTGTCAACTAATCCAGCTAAGTAAACTTTATATAAAATATAAAGTTTATTAGGCTCTATTAGCTAACATTTCAAATAAATATATTTTGAAGATAACGTATTATATCTGAAGTCATCCATCTAATTATACAGTCAATGAAATGCTTCCATATATTATAATTATATGGCATATACAAACCAATTTCTTGAAGCAGCAGATATATTGAATAAAATATTGCAATTTACTCACGACGAAGAAGTTGATCCTTTGTGTAATGACTTTCACAAATATAAAGATTTCTTTTTTCGATTTGAGCTTTTAATCCTTTGTCAATCACTCTGTCATGTGTAATTACACTTATTAACTTCTGTCTCCAGTTTGCGCTATATTCGTCATCTTTTGTTGGAACACGAAATATAGACAATCCAACATGATTTCTTGATACTGAACAACCAAATATAGCGCAATTGGCTCCTGGCATTTTCAATATTTATCACAGAGTAAATGAAATTAAATAGCAGCAAAGTACTATGTTTCCAATTTGATGCACTCTAAAGTAGTCTGAGCACTAGTATTGAAAGGAACTTAAGTGTTATGAGAAAACGGCCCGCGTTTCCAGACTATTTAAATACTATAGGCCGGTGTTGCGTTAAAAAAGTTAGTCGTTAAAAAAGTTTATTAAATGTGCATGCGCAAAATAATTACAACTTTTTATAACGCCTTACGGCATTATAATAGTTTGCCCGTTTAAAAAGTATTCAAAATGGTACCGTCAACCGGGGTAACTTTGGTCGCCGGGGTGACTTTGTTGACCGGGGTCAATTGTTGATTTTTTTTTAAATTCCTAAAATTTAACAAAGATAACATGTTTTAATTTTGTTAGAGATACCAACAATATATATCGACTATTATATCAACAAATTTGGTATATCAACAGTTTTTGTGAATATAGCACAGTTACTTCGTAGACTACATTGAGTTTATTTTGGCATGTTTTGACACTTCTGATACATTTATTGAACCATTTGAATTCTTAGCCGGTGAAAATGCCGAGGAAATATAAGCAAAAGCGTGGTTCAAGAGCATATGCAACTTCATACAGTCAAGAAACGTCCAATGCTATAAAAGAATGTTTAACTGGAAGAGTAAGCGTGAGAAAGGCTAGTCGAAAGTTCGGAATATAGGCTTCCCATTTGCTTTAACCGCTGGACGTTGCTGTTTTCCGTCGAAATGGTCATGAAGCGTTTGCCACAGGTTAACAAAGACATTGGAGGAGGTACCGGTAGTACTGTTAAGGAAGCATTCAATGAAGATATAGAAGGTCTAATAGTGAAACATTGTGGACAGGATGGGAAAACAAATCGCACCAGAGGGAAAAAGATCACACCTGGCAAAGCGATAACACCGCAAGATCTGGTGAATAACACAACTCCTACCACATCAAAGAATAACACCAAGAATAACAGTAACACCAAGAATAACAAGAAAAGGGCAAGAGTTGAACAAGTGTCATCATCCTCAGATGACGATAATGACCTACTAGAAAATGACTGTTAATGACTTTTGCACAATAACAGGGAGCTAGTTGCAAAATTTTTTGTCCATTTAAATGTTCTTTTCATGTTTCTCTAAGTGTTTAAGGGCTGATGATTTTTTAAAACTCCAAAAAGTGACCAATGTTACCCCATAGCAGGAGAATTATTGATCAAACATGATAAAAACCTGGGGTAACATTGGTCACTTTTCGGCGTTTAAAAATAAATATTTGTAATAAAAAAATTAAAAAAATAAATATAGAGGCCTATAGCCAAGACCTATAATGTTATTACCACAAGAGAAAACTGTAAAAAGTTAATAAGATTTTGTTTTTGAGCAAAAGCTCTCAAAGAGAGTTTCAATTATTTTTTCCAAATTTTTTTTCCCTGTAATTTTCTAATTCTATACAATTCTCATGACATTTTCTTTTTCATTTGACCTCCTCATAGTATCAAAGCTTTTAAACTCCTAAATAAATTATATTTCATGAAAAAATAGAACATAGATACTCACTTCTAAAAGAATTATACTATACTAATTATAGTAATATATACAAAATCAAATATTTTTAAATTCTCATATTATAGTTCAGAAATATTAACATTTCACCATGAGCTCCTGTTAAGCTATATCTCTTTGCAGTATATACATTTCCACCTATACTAAAAAGTCTTTCACTCTTCACAGAAGACGGTGGGCAGCTTTAATACTTTAAAGCAAGCTTTGCTAATAGTCGCATTTTGGTTTTCTGTGATTTCCACCACAACAAATGATTGCTTTCTTTGTCAATAAGGTCTTCATTTGAGTAGTGTTGAATTTTGTTTAATAAAGTTTCATTTGAAATTAAAGTTTGTGGTTGACCAATTTATTTAGAATTAAATCCTACAAGTTCTTCGAAGCAATTGTCAAAACCCATTTCTACTATATCTTTCTATTCATTTAGTACTGTACCATTATTTTCATATTCTGAGTTAATATTTTCAATGTCACAAGCTGCAGACCGATCATTTTCAGTAACTTTGATGTTTTTTATATTTTCATGGGTTTTAATAAGCTGAATGGTTATGTTCTCAGTACTTGTTTTAGCAGCTGAAAAGGTGTTTTCATTTTTGAACATTTTTAATTTGAATCTGGGATCAAGAAATATTGACAAGATGATGTTATAGTTATCAGTATATTGTTTGAAACTATTCTCCATTGAATTAGCTGTCATCAATTAAAGGTTTATTAATGAAATGTTTCAAAAACTGTATCTGTGGTATAATATCTGAGACAATAGAATTTCTTTCACTCAAGCGAACTCTTGTTTTGTGGAAATCTTTTAGCAAAACACAAAACTGTCCAATAATCATCCATTTGTTTGCATTTAATAAAGGAAGCTTACCATTTTCAAGTGCATATATGGTTAGAGGTTTCCTTTGATCATAAATTAGTTCTAACATATGACAGGTACTATTCCACCTTTTTGGAACATTTTGAATAAGTTTGTGCTTAGGAACATTGTTTGCTTCTTAAAGAGCTTTAAGTTTAGGGCAGACTTGGGGAGAATGGCTGAAATGCCCAACAATTTAATGCCAGTTTGCAATGACATTCTTGACAACTGTTTGTTCAAAAATACACTCATTAATTACTAGTTGCAGTGTGTGTAAAAACAAGCCATACTATCATATGGGCTATCTTTAATAGCCTTGACAATATTTCTACCATTATCTCTAGCTATTAAATGAATTTTTGAAGGTGATATTTTAAATTCAGCCATATCTTCAATCAATTCAGCAATATTTGCTGCTGTATGCCGCTCAGGAAATGGAGCTACTCTAAGTACAACAGTTTTCTGATTAAATGTATTGTCTAAACAGTGACCTGTCAGGCTCATGAAGCTTTCATTTGAACTACTGGTCCATATATCAGTAGTAAAGCTTATAAATTCAGCAACTGAGTAATTATGGACAGCCATTTTTAACATAAAGTATAAAATAATTTCATCAACTGAGTAAACATGGACAGCCATTTTTAATATAAAATATACACTAATTTTTATTATTTTACATACCCTAATGAAACAATGCAACTTTTTTAACGTCTAATTTCATTCCCTAACGAACGCTCCTTTGACTTTTTTAACGACTAACTTTTTTATCGCAACACCGGTATAGCAGTCTAAAGTTAAATAAATACTCCCGGAGTATATATTTCCTAGGAAATATGTACTCCGGGAGTATTTTTATCCTAGAAAATAATTACTCACGGGAGTAATTATTTCCTGGGATAAAAATACTGCCCCAGGATATAAGTACTCCCCTAAAGTTGAATTTTGAAATATATAAATATAACACTGAATTTGAGGTGGCGCGTCGCATCTCTCTGATGCGTACTGATTAAATAATTTTAAGCGTAACAACATTGGTTAAAAAACAGATGGTTTTTACAGTATTTTTACATTGAAAAGAGGTTGCATCTTTTATTATTTTACTTCCTTTAAAGTTTTCAAAAATATTATAAAAATACCGTGGCACCTCCAAATTTTATCAAGAGGATATTTTTTCTTTCTACTTGTACCGTTTTTTTGGTAATCGGCTTTAATCGGCATTTTATTGGGTTTCCCATGGTTAATTTTTTATTTTTATTTTAAACAGTTATATCTTGTAGTATTTAGAATCTTTATGATTCCTTGGGATTATCATGAGAAAATCCCTTATTAAAAATTTCTTCTTAATTTTTCTTTTCTAAAAAAATGCTAATACTGGAACCCAGCACTATTTTTGGCCTGCGGTTTTGGTACAAAAAAATAATTAATAGATAAAAGTAATTATTTACAGTTTATAAAGTTTTACAGTTGTAATTATTGTGTTTGAATACAATATTTATAAACAAAAAAAATTCTTTTGAGGAAAAGGTAAAAGATGCTGAGACTTTAAACATGATAACAAGTGTCCCCGCATTTTCAATACATCAAAGTTCGTTTCCATAGGTGATTTACCTGCTAATAATTCGGCTGCAAAGGCAACAGCAAACAATCCACAATTAAAATCATCTGTTTGTTTTTGTACAGGCAGAAAAGTTATAAGTAAGTCTTCATTACTATTAACATTGTTTTTATATAAAGACTGAACACATTTCAAAGAAACAGGATTCAGTGAATCACAAATATTGACTCTTCCATTAGAACAAAATGTAAGAAACCAATGGCATGAACCATTATGCATAAGTTGAATATGTTCAGTATTGACTGGCTGGTATGGATTATTTGAACATTTTTGAGAATTTAGTACAGATTGGAATTCTGCATTTGGTCCTAGCTGTTTACAAATAAGCATTTGGGCAGCATCCATGATGTTGTCATTTAGCCACGAATTATGAGACAACAAAATCTGTTTATCTTCATTTTTAAGATGATAAAGATTTGGAAAATTTAACCATAGTTTTTGAGGTTTTAAAGCCTTTTTTGAGTCAACTGAATTGATTATTTGATGTGATTTCCAAAATGTTTGTTCAACTGTAAACCATGAATGTTTTTCTGCACAAATGATAATCCATGAAGATTTCCATTTTTCATTATTGACAATATTGTTCAAGCAAGCTGCAACTCCACTAAAAGATCCAAATATTTTTAATAACTTTTGAATACTTACTTTTATTCTATTGTTCCGTTGCATTAAACTTGAGAGTTCGTGATCTTGAAATTTAAGGAAAATACGCGGAAGAAGAAACTTTTTTTTTGTTGCAAAATGTTTTTAAATCTCTTACAAGTATGATACAACGATTGATATGTTTCCGTAACAATAATGGATGTTTTCACTGCACTAATCAATATCATTTCAACAACTTGGTCAGGTAACATGCACCATAAACTTGTAACTTTTTCTTCAGTTTCAACACAAGAACTCAACATATCATTATATAATGACTTTTTATTTTTATCAATGTATGGCTTAAGTAAAGTAACGTTGTATTTTTTCTTTAGAGTAGTATTTTTTTGGTTAACCAAAGTGCACAAGTTGTTTTTAGAAATTGAATGTACTGTATATGGACCAAGCCATTTAAATGAAAATTTTCCTCCTTTTCTATCTATCCTTTTTTGATTTTTTAAAAGAACTTTATCATTAATTCCAATCAAATGAGGTGCTTGATGGCGTTTATTATAATCTTTCTGCTGTTTATTTTGAGCAGTTTGAATGTTTTTGAATGCGGTATGGTAAACTTTTTCTCGTAAAGAAATAAAAGAAGTAAGAACTGCATCAAAAGTTTCTCTCTCAAAACTTTCAATGTCATGCTTTTTAATATCAACCATTCCGTATTTAACATCTACAGGTAAAGTGGGTTCTCGATTATATAATAGAAAAAATGGTGAATATTTTGTTGAAGTGTGCTTGCTAACACGATGTGCAAATAAAATTCCTTCAATAATGTAGGGCCATTCTACAGCTTTTTCATCAAGAACTTTAACTAATGCTTCTTTTATAGTTCTATTCTGACGCTCACATAAGCCATTAGATTGGGGATGGTAAGCAGAAGTTACCCTTTGCTCAGTTCCTGTCATTGCATGCAATTTTTCGCTGACTTCATTTACAAACTCTCTTCCTTGATCATTAATTTGTATTTTAATGCACCCGTGTCGACAGGTTACTTCATATAAAAAGAGTGCAATTGAATCAGCAGTTTTGTTTTTAAGAGGTTTAGCTTCTGACCATTTTGTGAAATAGTCTATACAGACAACTAAATGTTTAAAACCATCAACCTCTGGCAAATTACAAACATCAATTCCAACTTGTTCCATTGCTTTACTTACAATTGGAATGGAATGCAGTTCTGTTGAAGAACTTATTATTCTACCATGTTTTTGACACTGATCACACTTTTGAATAAACTTTTCTACGTCGAATTTAATATTGTGCCAGTACAACCTGCTAAAGATTTTGTGATGAGTTGCATCTCTTCCACGGTGCAAGGCCATTGCTTTTGCTTTGGAATTTTCACTAAGACCAAAATGAATGTCAGATATTATCTTTTGCTGTTGATCTTTACAAGCAACGACTAACTTTTTGCTACGGTATAGTAATTGTCCAGATAAAATGCTAAAATTTTTGCAAGCTTTTCGAAAATTAGATTTCTTTCCTTTATCAGCTTTAATTTCTAGAGGATAAACTTTTTCTTTAAGGTACTTTTCAATTGCAACAAAATCAACATGTCTCGCCATTTTTTATTTTAAGTGTGTGTAAAATTTACTTTCGATATTGAAGGAACAATTTTACGACAAGCGATGCATCGCAATGTCTTCAAATCCTTTTTCAGCCTTGATATACTACTAAGTTCACTTGGTTTTTAATAAGTTTAAGAACTTAACTATAACATAATACTGCTCAATTTACCACAAAACAGAATTTACAAATGTAAAATCAATTGTCATTAAAAGATTGCTTTTCGAATTTAATTTAAATGGTAATAAGTACTCTCATTGGGAGTACTTATTTACTAAAGGGAGTATTTATTTACTAGCTTAAAATGACTGGGGGAGTACTTTTTGACTAGGAAATAAGTACTCCGGGAGTATTTTTTTACAGGGAGTTATTTTAAGCTACTACACCGGGTGAATAAAAATGAGTAATTGCTTTTACTCAGTAGTTGGTCAGCTTTACGTGAATAAAAACTTTTAAAACTTTACTTAAGTTTTTATTCAAGTAAAATTGAGCAATTACTGAGTAAATTGCTTACCTTTACGCGGATAAAAATATGAAGAAAACTTTTGAAGTTTTTATTCACGTAAAGCTGACCAATTACTGAGTAAAAGCTATTGCTTATTTTTATTCACTCGGCCTTATGACAATGGTTTAAATTACAATTTACTACAGCAGATTTTAGCTTTTCTCCATAACTTTTGTGCCCTATGTTTCTTTTATAGTTCATCCAAATTTTTTTAAATTTGTGACGAACTGATTCACCACATTGTTCTGCATTGTTACCTAAGCTAATATTATTGCGTTCTACGAAGAGGAGAATGTGACACACTAAAATATGTATTTTCCATGAAACTGTCAAATCATAGCCAAATACATCTTTTGTATACAGTTGAAGACAAGAAAATGAACTTTTGAGATTTTCAATCTCAACAGAAATATCTGTACCCATTTCCAAACCAAACACAGCTGAATTCACTAATGTAAAATTATGCAAACAATTGATTATTGGTAAAATATTGATTGTTGCAGTTAAGGTAACATCCCTCTCCAAAATATCTAACAGGAGCATAAGTCAATTAAACAAGGATTTATTACATTTTTGTATTCCTGCATTTTCAATCTTTTTTTTCCACCATATACATATTGATCATAACATAAGTCTATGGAGCCCAACGTTCTTAGTTTCTCTGCTTCAAGGGAGCATTCTCCTTCACAATACAGATAGGCATATTTACCAAAGTGACTTGAAAGTTCAAAAACACTGCTTGCACACTTTAGATCAAATGCCATACTAAAGTTTACTTCTTCAAGTTGAAGAGGTGCCAATAATTTTTAGAGATTGCCATTATCCTCTGAGACCATCTCCACAATGGCAAGAATATAGCATCCCTTCACACCAGAATCTTCATATACTATTATTATTATTATTGTTATTATTATTATTATTATTATTATTATTATTATTATTGTTATTATTATTATTATTATTATTATTATTATTATTATTATTATTATTATTATTATTATTATTATTATTATTATTATTATTATTATTATTATTATTATTATTATTATTATTATTATTATTATTATTATTATTATTATTATTATTATTATTATTATTATTATTATTATTATTATTATTATTGTTATTATTATACTTCTATAAAAGGAGAGTTCTGGGACAAAACCATTTTTTATCTCCGTTCTGAATTTTTTGTATAATCGCGGGTTAAATAAATGTTTTGTGAGAAAAATGATTTTTTGTATAATCGCGGGGTTGAAAAAATTTTTTTTTTGTGATGAAAATTTCTGACGAGGGTGAGGGGTGGCGAAGATGATGATGATGATGATGATGATGATGATGATGATGATGATGATGATGATGATGATGATGATGATGATGATGATGATGATGATAATGATGATGATGATGATGATGATGATGATGATGATGATGATGATGATGATGATGATGATGATGATGATGACGGGAAAACGTTTTTTCATGACGTGATAAACACGCGTAATGAAAAAAAACTTTTTTGTAATTGTGTTTAAATCTTGCGCGAAAAATTTCTTTTTTTCTTTGTTCTTGTTTTTGTTCTTGTTCTTGTTCGAGAACTGATTTGTACATTTCAATTTCGCGCCATCCTACTCCTTTGCTCCTTAAATATTCAATGGGGCCAAGTGTTTTTATGCTTCTAATTTTTCCGTCCTCATTTCGCAATATTCTAGTTTTTTTGTTCATTTTATTAAGCCAAGAAAAATTATTTAACTCAAAAAATTTTTTTAAAAAAGGATTCTTGAGAATGGGAAGTTTTGTGCGAGAAGCAATCAAGATAGGATGGGCACATATTTTCTGTCTCTTTTGAAGTATAATCCATCTTTGAGTGAGCTTCCTGTGACCCATGGTGTTAAAAACAATCCGTCTCCTTTGTATGTGGCAATTTTCATCCCTTTTCCATTGCTTTTGAGGTAAGCAATACCATTTCCAACAATTTTTTCGATCAAAGTGGGTGCAAGAGCTCCCAATAAAGGTAAAAGAAAAGGAAGAAACCCTCCTTCTGATTTTATTCCATTTCCTAAAATTTTGTCGATCATATTGGATCCAAGAGAAGAGGCAACCCCGCCCAAAGCGGCCTTACCAAAAACTGGGACGGCTTTAGCTGCAACCCTTCCCAATAAAGGTAAAAGAGCACCAAGAAATCCTCCTTCTACTTTTGCGTTGTGTTCCAATTGAGTTTTGCTCATTTTTATGGTGACTCCAACTCCTCGATTGAGAGCGTCCACAATTTTTCGATGTTGGCTTTCTGTTAAAAGTAAAACGTCGTTTCCGTGCAGATTATCTTTTGAAATACGGATGCTCGCAGGTTTTCCTTCAATGATTGATTTTTTTATTTTATCGATCTGTCCCTGAGAAACATTTAATTTGACACGAATGTAATTGCTCATTTTTAAAATGCCGGAAAAAATATTTATTTCACTTCTCGAATGTGATAACGGATCGTGATGTCCTCGCCGCGAAAGTCGATTAGATTACCGTTTTGATCGACAACGCGTGTGACCAACGTGGAAATTTCTGGTACTTTGACAGGGAGGTAAACCAAATTGGTAGGTCTTTCGATGATTTTAAAGCCAGGACCCACAGAGGGGTAAAAGGAGTAGATGCAAATTAATTGCGAGCCGTTGATGTATGCCGACCCGATAACGTTGTTAACGATTCTGATCGTGTTGACGTTCGTAATTCTGACAATGTCGTCGGACTCGTATTCGGATTTGGAGTCTAATTGTCTTTTTGTGAAACCCAAAAGCGAGGCGATGCTGTTTTCCACGTTTAAATCCATCAAATAATTTAATCCAAGTTTGATGGTTGATTTTAAAGTGTTTGAATTGGATCCAATCTTGATGTTTTCTGGTGAGTAGCTGATTTTATTTGCGGTAACGTAGCTTGCGCTTTGAGACGCATAATTTTTGATTGTGTTTGAGACGGTTTTTTGCAAATAATTGTTGATGTCGATAATGTCGTAGCTTCCTTCTGGAATGACGACGTTTTCCCAATTGGCACCGTTGGTCATGCTGTACCGGAAAGAATTGTTTTTGCTGATGATGTTTGGAAAGCTATTGTACGTCTCAAGACCGAGAAAAGCCATCTCATATTTTTTTCCTTTTTCAAAAACGATTTTGTCCAAAAATTCTGTTATTATTATGTTGGATGTTCCATCCACATCGATGATTATGCCTGACATTTTTTAAAAGGACGAAAATTTTTTTTAAATGGTTTTTCTTGTTGCACCAAAAATGTCAAGTCCGATTCGATATTTTCCCTTGTTTTTTTTTTGACGATAAATCGATAACAGCAAATCCGTGATCCTCCTTCCAGCATTTTTTGCAAAAATCTTTGAAAACTTCTATTGGCATGTCGCTCGAAACGTGATCTTCATAAATGTGGTTAATATTTTTATTGGATTGATAAAATAAACAAATAAAGTTGGCATTTTCTCTGATGGTTTGTCTGGGGATCTTGAAATAATTTTGAGCTAGGTAAAAGCAGTCGACGTTGGAGTGTCTTCCTTGGACGTAATATTCTTCACACTTGTTTTGTTTAGCCAATTGCAAATCGTCAAAGATCATTAAATTGTTTTTTGTTGAATCGAGATCTCCAGGTTTAGGCACATCGTCATCCGTTTCGAAAAATTGACAATCTATATCCTCGGAATAATATTTTGAAAGGTCGTCAATGACGCATTCAGGGTTTAAATTTAATTTTTCAATTTGTTTTTGTACCTTGAACAAATCGAGAATAATTTCTTTTGGTAGTTTCTTCTCAAAGGCGCTTTTGAGTATTTTGTATTCGGGTTGGAAAAGAGATTTGCCAAAGACCTGTAAGTGGTTATAATCCAACCATCCAGGCTTGAGCAGTAAATTGAGAAGCAAGGTTATTTTTCCACAACCTGATTTTCCAACGATGATCCCACGAATGCTTCTTGGTAAAAGCTCGATGTTGTTCCTTTTGTTTTTTCCAATACTCCATGACAAATCGGTTACGTCCATTTTTTTTAATTTAAAAATAATTATTTAAAATAAAAAAAATGTACTGCGTCAAATGTAAAAGGAAAACAGAAACGATCCATTTGAGAAACGAGAGGACAAAAAACAACAGAAATATGATCAAAGGGACTTGCGACTCTTGTGGAACGACCAAATGCACGTTTGCTTCTTCGACGACAAAAGGGGGAGACTTGGTCGAATCGATAAACAATTTTTCAAAAAAAATAAAGCTTCCGTGGGCAAAATTTCCAGGAAAAATGCAGATTCCAGAAATGAATTTTGAAGGACCTGGCACAAACCTGGACAAAAGGCTCACATCCACCGACATGTACCAAGAGTGGAGCAAACCGGTGGACCGAGTGGACAGTGCAGCGTACCACCACGATTTAGCCTATAAATATTTAAACGACGTTCAAAGCAGAAATTTGGCGGATCAAATGATGCTTGAAGAAATGAACTCCATTCCAAACCCCACTCAAAAAGAAATAAACGAAAGAAAGCTTATCGCACCCATCATCAAAGCCAAAGCCAAATTCGGACTGGGTGTCTCTGCAAAAAAAAAAAAAAAATTTTTTCAAGTTTAAAATGGACGGATCAGCTTGCAGAAGAGCTTCACAAACCGGTCATTCGCCATTTTAAAAAAAGAAAAGTGTTTGTGAACGACATCGATGAAATATGGGCTGTCGATTTGGTTGACATGCAATCGTTTTCAAAGTTCAACAAGGGCGTAAAATATTTACTCATGGTGATCGACGTGTTTTCAAAGTATGGGTGGATCGTTCCGTTGAAAAGCAAAACAGGTCTTGAAGTGGCTGAAGCGTTGAAAAAGATTTTTGGTGAAAGAAAATGTGTAAAAATGTGGGTGGACAAAGGAAAAGAATTTTACAACAAGCACGTGAAAGCGCTGGGTGTTCAATTATATTCCACTGAAAACGAGGAAAAAAGCTGTGTCGTTGAGCGATGGAACAGAACGATGAAAGAAAAAATGTTTAAATATTTTTCAGCCAACAGCACCAATAAATACATTGACATTTTGGACGAAATGGTAAAAAATTACAACAGCACAAAGCACTCGTCCATAAAAATGACTCCAATTGAAGCCAGCGAGGAAAAAAATAAAAGTATGGTCTGGATGAACCTGAATGGAAAGATGCAAAAAGAAAGACCAGAACCGAAGTTTTTAATGGGTGACAAAGTGAGGACCACAAAAAAGAAGACCAATTTTGAAAAAGGGTACACGCCGAGATGGACCTAGGAAGTTTTTACCGTGTCAAAAGTTCAGCGAACGGATCCACCCACGTACAAGGTTACCGACGACAACGGTGAAGACATTCAAGGCACTTTTTACGAGCAGGAGATGCAAAAGACGGATCAGAGCATATTCAGGATTGAAAAAATCGTTCGCAGAACAAAAAGCAAATCACTGGTAAAATGGAAAGGATATCCAGACTCGTTCAACTCATGGGTGGACAATAAAGAATTGATCCGTTTGAAAAAATGATATAAAAAAATTTTCTTTTCATGTAAAAAAGATGAATTTTGTTACGATTGAAAATTTTGACGACAGCAAACTATCGGTTGGAGAGATTTATTCCGCAACCAAACCAATTCAGTACCAAAAGATTCCGCTTTTTTATGAGTACCCCTCTGGAAAAGGTCCTTTTATTCTAAGAACCCCCGTTTTGTTTTCTCTGGGTGTGTTTGAGAACTGCAGTTTTAGAACAAACGAGCTGGAGGGATATTCCATGTCCTTTTTCGGTTTCAACGAAAAAAATGGAATGAGCGAAAAAGAAAAAAAGTTTATCGAGGCGACTGAAAAAATATCAAAATTTCTTCGCGAAAAAGTCAAGGAAATGATTCCCATTTTGAAAAAAGGAGGAAGAACGAAAAAAATAACGACAGAGGATCTGTCCATTTTTAAAAACAAATCCGATAATCCACATGCAGCTCCCATTTTTTCCGGACAATTGTTTACAAAGAAAAACGAAAAAAACATTGAGGTTTCTTCTTTGTTTTTCAAAAAGGAGAACAAAAAGATGGTAAAAGCAGATCCTTTGGGATATGTTCGACAAAAGTGCTACGCCGTCGCCTCTTTGAAAATTGAAGGTGTTTTTGTCGGAGCGCAGATCGAGTCCATTCAGGTTAGGATTCCCGAAGCGGTCATTTCAAAAAACGAGCCTTCAGTTCAAAGCATCATGGGTGACGATTTGGATTTTGGGGCAAATGGAATCTGACGAAGAAATGTGAAAAAACACGAAGAAATGTGAAAATACGAAGAAATGTGAAAACACTAAGAAATGTGAAAACACGAAGAAAAAAAAAAGAAAATAAAATGAGTTAAAAAAATTTTCTTTTCATATAAAAAAGATGACGATTGAAAACGAATGTACGTTATTGCGAGAGGCATCGGAAATTGCTAGACTTGGCATTGTCCAATTGCTCTTGGAAAACGGAGCCAAAGTCAACGTGCAAGATAATAACCTCTGGACACCTTTGCATCGAGCTTCTCAAATAGGTAATCTCGAAATTGTTCAACTGCTTTTACAACATCATGCCAATATTGACGCGTTAAACGATGATGGATGGACGCCTCTGCACGTCGCTTCGAATGGGGATCATCTTGAAATTGTTCAATTGCTCTTGCAAAACGGAGCCGACGTCGACGCGCGAGATAAAGACAACCGGACGCCGTTGTATTTAGCATCTCAAAACGGTTACGACAAAGTGGTTGAATTGCTTTTGCAAAACGGAGCCAGCGCGTGAAAACACGAAAAAAAATGAAAATAAAATGAGTTAAAACATTTTCTTTTCATATTAAAAAATGCATGCTCCTCACAAGTTTTTTAAAAACGTTTCCTCAGCAGAAAAACACGTCGATTCGAGTTTAGAGATCTCGAAAATGTATTTGGGACACATAAATGAGAGGATAAAAGAGTTGGAGCGATTCAAAGAGTCAGATCGAACCAAAAATTTAGAAAATTTGGTGGAAAGAATCAAAGAGCTGGAAAATTTGGTGGAGACAATAAAAAACCTGCAAAAAAAGACATCGCAAAATATTGTTGTGGCAAAAAAAGATTTGGATCATCCAAACTGTTTTAACATAAATGCGCAACACGAGATTTTTGCTCAGAAAGACATAAAATTTGCTGCTCTTTCTCAGACGACAATATCGTTGTCTGTTGGATTGAGTTTTGACAAAGGAATTGCTGTCGTCACTTTGTTGCATTCGATCAACGAAAAACTAAACTTTTACAAAAACGATGCCATTTTTTCTGAGCCTGTGGAAGACATCGTTTTGGATATAACCAGCAACAGCATCCATGACGTCATAGTCAAAAAAGGAGAAATGCTTTGCAAAATAAATCACATCGATTCGAATTAAAAAAATCTGTCTTTATTAAAAAGATGGAGATAATAAAAAAACCTGAAAAAATTTATCCAGTTCTTCCAACGGCATCAACCGATCCAGTTCTTCCAACGGTATCAATCGATCCAGCTATTCCATCAGCACCACCCTATGGAGACACCGTTTTCCGGCTTCAAAAAATAAGTGAGATCCAAAAAGAAATGGAGGATGAAAAAGTGAAAAGAATGGCTTTGAGCAAAAAGTACCATCGAGTGGCAAAAATTATTCGTTTCGTAGACGATGGGTTGCAAACGGTGTGCATTGGTTTGGGGATTACAGGTATTGCACTTTTATCAACCGTCGTTGCCACCCCAGTTTCTATTGCGTGCGAGGGGATTGCGGTTGGAATGGGTGCTTTGTCCATTTTTGGAAACCATCAAAACAAAAAAATGATGATAAAGGCTGAAAAGCACGAAAAAATAAAGGTTCTTTCCGAGTCAAAATTGAATACGATTGGCGATCACATTTCAAAATCGCTCATGGACGGGTTTGTGAGCAATTCCGAATACGAATTAGTTCTCAGCGAGCTTCAAAAATTTAAAACCATGACTGAAGAAATACGAACAAAAGCAAAAAGCAGCATTGGCGAATTGACCAAAGAGTCACTGATACAAAAAGGAAGAGAAGAAGCCATTCAAGCATTTAACAACCTTTAAAAAAAGGGAAAATGAACGCAAACGCAAACGCAAACTCGTTTGTGTTTTTTGTTTAAGTTTTTTTCTCCGTATTTTAAAAAATGGAGTTCTTTAAAATACATGACCCAAAAAAGAGAGAGGAGATCGTAAAAAATTACATGACCAACAGGGAGAAGCTTTACAATGAGAGCCTCAACGGGAACGTTTCAGATGCAAATTATCAGATTGATTTGAACAAGTTTTTTAAGCCGCTTATAGAAAACAACGTGAAAATGTGAAAAACGAGCTGAAAAGCATTGCATACAGGGAGGTTGGCAACAGTCCACTGGCTTTGACTTACCCAGAAAGTGAGTCGTCTTTTCAAAGTTTGGAGACTCCTGAAATAATGAATTTAGGAGGTCTCGCGTCTTATTATTTGTCGCATTACGCGATGAAAAAAGAAATGTGTGACAGAGTGTTTGGAATTCACGCAAAAAAAGATGGCAAAATGTACATTGGAAAAGAAGAAATTGTCATCAATGAAAACGACGTCATTATTGGTAGAGAAAGATACCACGGGACAAGAGGACTTTGGGAGCTGATTTCAAGATCCAATCCTGATAAAAAAAAGGTAACAGAAGAGGACTTGAAAAATTATGAAAAAATACTGGTCGAAACGCATGCAATGGAGAGAGAAGGGAAACCAACCATACCAAAAGCTTCGGGAAGTGAAAAGTGGGGAATAATTATATCCCCAATATGGAAAAGAAACTATGCAAAAACGAGGGGAATAAAAGGTTGTGGAGTGATAATTCTTCCGAGCGATCCGAATGCACTTGTGCAAAAACTTGGTTTGAGCATCTCCGCTGGTCATGCTGGAAATATCGCATCGAGAAACGAGGCTGTGGCGATTTGTGACGAGCTGCTGAGGCAGGGGGAAATAAACAAAGAGGAATACCGATCGATTCAAAAAAACATCGAGTCGCGAAACACGATGGCGAATTAAAAAAAATATTTTCTCATTTTTAAAATACTCATTGTGAACAACAGAAGATATATAAAAAAGAACGTTGTTGGAGGTGGAGGGATCGTGGACACGTTTAAAAATTTTTTGAGGAGAATGATAGCTTCAAACGCATCAAAGTCATCTCTTCATTTATTGAGGAAAGCAGCAGCAATGAAATTGGAAGAGAAGCGATCACAGCCGCCAGATCTGCCGGAAAAGAATTGGCCTCTTCGGCCATATCAACCGCCAGAGACGTTGCCATCGACAAAGGAAAAAAAGCGATTGAAAAAGTTTACGCCAAGACGGGGACAATCAATCCAAACCAATTGGCTAGCACGATTTTGAACGAAGCGGCAAAGCAATATGCATCTATTAATCCGATGGAAGAGCTGCATAAAAAAATGTTTGGTTCGTCCATTCAAGTAAAAAAGAAAATGACAAAAAAGAACGCGGCTAGAATCCAAGATCTGGTCAAAATGGGGAGCGGGCTTTTGATTGCGTGATTTTTTTTTGACGAATCAAAAATGACATAAAAATTTTTTTTCTCATTTTAAAAAATGATAAACAGCGACAGATTAATAATTGACGAAAAGCCCGAGTACGACACCGGCATTAAAAAGTTGATTTTTTCGAGTACCTTCCAACAAACCTCGATTTAAATTCTTCAGGATCGATCGTTTTTGAGATTGATTGCCAGTCTGTGCAGACAGTTCCGTCTGATGCTTACATTCTCGTTGAAGGGGTTCTGAAAAAAGCGGACGGTACCGCTTACGCGGCTGCAGACAACATTGCTCTGGTAAACAACGCCATGATGTATTTGTTCAGTGACGTCACTTGCGACTTGTCAGAGCAGCAAGTGGAAAGAGTCATGTACCCAGGTCAGGGAACAACCATTCTTGGAACGTTGAAATATCCTTTCGGTTTTCAGATTACCGATGGTTTGAAGCAAATGTGGTACAAAGACACTTCAACAGCAACTGGAAACGCAGGGTTCATCGTCAGGCGAGACCACTTGTTTGCAGACACAACATCCATTGGCGCATTTTCTTTTAGGATACCTTTAAGGCACATTTTTGCTTTTTGTGAAACTTACAATAAAGCTATTTACGGGTTCAGACATACACTAGCCTTTACAAAAAAAGAATACGACGACGCCATTTACAGAGCTGGAACTGTTGGTATAGGAATGATCGATATCAAAAAATTCCGACTTTTCATGCCAAGAATTGAAACGAGTATTTTGGAAAAAAACAAGTTATTGAATTTTATGGCGTCAAAAAGTACCGTTGATGTATCTTATAAAGCAAACAAAGTCGAAAGGCAATCCATTCCAACAGAATTCACCTGGACCCTTGGAAGAATCACTGACAAAAGCGTTCCGCAATTTATTTTGTTCGGTCTTCAGACAAACAAAGGTTCCAGTCAAACAGCAAATCCAGCCGTATTCGATCATTGTGACATCAGCAATTTTTTCGCTACCGTCAATGGGATAAAATATCCAAACTACAATTACGACTTGAATTTTGGAGAAAAGAAAGTGGTTATGGCTTATGCAGATGCGTTCTCTTTTGACGAAAAATATTACGGCACAAACGAGCTTGTTTGCAAATCCGGTTTTTCTCTGCTTGAATATATAAAATTGTTTCCGTTGTTCGTGATTGACATCACAAAGCAAAAGGAAAGAGTTGTTTCCGAAACGGCAGAATTGGTTTTGAACCTAAAACTCCGAACAGCAGTGCCAGAAAGCACCGTTATTTTTGCAGTGATCATTTCCGACAAAAAGCTTAATTTTATTTCAGACGGAACCAACATGAACGCTGTTTATTAGGCGTCATGATATTCTTGACAAAAAATGATTTAAAAAATTTTTTTCTTTTTAAAAATAAAACATGAGACTAACAAAAAATTATTTGAAAAATTTGCTGAGAGAAAATGGTGTCACAAAAACCTCAAACAATTTGTTGACCTTGATGATGATTGCGGTTGAGAACAATCTCGTAAGCAAAGATTCTCTTTTGGAAGGTGCAAAAGAATGCAAGTCGGTGGGTCGACCGAAAAAAGAAATAAAAACGAAAATGGTGCAAACGGAAAATTCAAAAAAACCGATCGATCCAAAATACGTGAGGCTTGGTTCGATTCGAAAAAAACCTGCGTCTGTGAAAACGACCAACATCGAAACCGGGGAGGTTGTTGAATACCGGGGAGGAATATGAAAAAGACGGGGCATGGTTGGAGATATTTGGAGCGTCGTAATGGAAAAGTGGAGGATGGGATCAAGATTGAGATTTTCAATTCTGAAAAACTCGAAAACAGAAAAAAAACTCCAAGTCCGAAAAAATGAAAAAAAAATACAAGTCCGAAAAAAAAAATTTTTCAATTCTCGGAAAAAAAGAATTGAAAAAATTCTCGGAAAAAAAGAAAAAAAATTTTTTTTCTTGGCATAGTAAAAATGGAAAACAGAATGCGAAAAATTAGCAAGCCCGTAAAAATCGGAAAAACCAAAAAAATTGATTTTGAGTTAAATAATTTTCTTGGAAATAAAAAAATGGAAAACAAAACCGTCAAAGAATTGCGAGAAATCGCCAAAGCTCAAAAATTGAAAAATTATTCAAAGATGCGAAAGGCTGATCTCGTTGAAGCAATAAAAAACGCGAGACCGGTTCCTGCTCCGCGTTCTGATCCTCGTTCGATCGCCCCGCGTAAAATTGTTCAAAAGCCTGTCATCACTCAAAAGCCTGTCATCGCTAAAAAGCCTGTCATCGCTCCGAAACCATCAATAATTCCACCAAGACCTATCACGTGGAAACCAGCTCTTCCTCAAAAACCATCCCATTTGCAAAATCCTACCGTTGCGACTGTTCCAGAGCCGTCGAGTTATATCGTTGACGCTCCTGTTCCAGATTCGACTCCTGCAATGACTCCTGGAATTTTTTCAAGGTATACAACGGCTGTGAAAAATGCGGTTGTCAACAGTTTCAACAGCTTGCTTGAGTTTGTTGATCCGTAAGTTCCAGAGCCGGTAAAAAAAAAGATTGAAAAATAATATAAGAGAACTAAAGAAAATAATCGTGTTCGGAAAACCTCAAATTGATTTTCATTTGACCGATCACGCACTGAGGTATGTTGCAAAACAATTTTCACACCAAGTCGAAGGAAACCAAAGGGATGCTTCTGCCTTTTTAGATTTGGCGAAAGACGATGCGATAAAAATTCTTCAAGAGAATAAAAACAAAAAAGCGAGCCTTGTTTTGACTATCGATATGGAGAGCGTTAGCCTTACAACGGGAGAGGAGTGCATCGAATCGTACCTTTTTTGTCAAAGGCTGGGATTATTTTTGAGTCGACGGACTTGGGAGATTTTTACGAAAAAGTAAAAGATGAGATCCTGGAAAACATGGAAAAATACAACAAAATGGGCTCGAATAGCACAGTGTCCGCCATCTTGAAAATGGACATCAATTTAATTGACTACAGACCCATCGGTGGTCGGTCGTATATCCCTCTCGATGACTTTTTGGCAAGCAAAAAAGCAATAATCAACATGGAGAACGAAGACAATAAATGCTTCAAGTGGTGCGTCACCAGGGCGTTGAACATGAAAGAAAAACACGGAGAAAGGATTGACAAAGACTTGATTGAAAAATCAAAAAAAATAGATTGGGAGGGGATTGATTTTCCTGTCATACTCGATCAAATCAAAAAATTTGAAAAAAATAATACAGAAATCAGCATCAACGTTTTCGGATATGAAAAAAAAATCCATTTACCCTTTGCAAATATCGAAATGCTTGAACAGAAAGCATGAAATAGATTTGCTGCTTGTTTCAGACGAAAAAACAAATCATTATTGCCTGATCAAAAATCTGAGTCGACTCATCTCTTCCCAAGCATCCAACAGAAACGGAAAAAAATATTTTTGCAGAAATTGCTTGCAGGGGATGAAAAGCGAGGAGGATCTTTCAAAACATTCAACCTATTGCAGAGAGTACAGCGCAGCACGAATGGATCTTCCTCCAAAAAATTCGTTCATGAAATTTGAGCACATAGAAAGGTCAATGAGGGTCCCATTCATTGTTTACGCGGATTTTGAAAGTTTTATCAAACCGATGGACTTGTGCGAACAAAACCCAGACCAGTCGTACACCAAAAAGTTTCAAAGGTACGTTCCGAGCTCCTTTGCCTTTCACATCAAATGTTTTGACGAAACCATTTATAACAGTGGACCCACAATATCCGTGTCGGAAAGCGAGGATGACGACATTGGCGAATTTTTTGTCTGCGAGTTGGAAAAAGAAATAAAAAAAGTCTATGGAAGGATCGAAAGAAAAAATATGGTTCTCACAAAGGAGGATGAAAATAGTTTCAAATCCGCGACGGTTTGTCACATTTGCGAAGAAAAAATTCTCGATACAGAAAAGGTTCGCGATCACTGTCATTTTACTGGAAAATATCGAGGAGCGGCTCACAACGAATGCAACCTAAAATACAAAACGACAAAATTTATTCCTGTCGTTTTTCACAATCTGTCAGGATACGACTGTCATTTGTTTATCAAAAAATTGGGTGGAGAAATAACCTGCATCCCATGCAACGAGGAAAAATACATCAGCTTCTCGAAAAAAATCACGGTAGGAAAGTACATTGGGAAGGACGGAAAACCCAAAGAAAAAAAAATTGAATTGAGGTTCATCGACAGCTTTAAATTCCTTTCCTTCGGTTTGGATGCTTTGTCAAAAAATTTACAGCCAGAAGAGTTCAAAAACCTCGCAAAATATTTTAAAGGAGAAAAATTCGATTTGCTTCGAAAAAAAGGCGTGTACCCTTAAGATTGGGTGGATGGATTCGATAAGTTTCATGAAACGCAATTGCCACCAAAAGAAGCGTGTTTCTCAAAACTCAGACACGAGGAAATAAGCGATGAAAATTACGCGCATGCGCAAACGGTTTGGAACGTGTTTCAATGCAAAACGTTCAGAGATTATCACGATTTGTACAACGTGTCGGACGTTTTGATTCTGGCTGACGTCTTTGAAAATTTCAGGGACGTTTGCATTAAAAATTACAAGCTCGACCCAGCCTGGTATTACACGTCTCCCGGGTTGGCTTGGGACGCTTGTTTGAAACTGACAAAAATAAAATTGGAATTGTTGAGCGACCCCGACATACTTCGAATGATCCAAAAAGAAGCCCGTGGAGGGATCAGCATGATCTCCAACCGGCATGGAAAATCGAACAACAAATACATGAACGACTCCTACGATCCAAGCCAACCATCAAAATTCATTCAATACTTGGACGCCAACAACCTGTATGGGTGGGCTATGTGCAAATCTCTTCCCACTCACGGTTTCGAATGGATGGCAGAAGACGAACTGTCTAATTGGAGATCGGCTCCTTGCATTTTGGAGGTTGATTTGGATTATCCTGAAAGCCTTCACGATGAACACAACGATTATCCGTTGGCCCCAGAGAGAATGAAAATTGGAAAAGTGGAAAAGCTCGTTCCAAATTTAAACGACAAAACCAATTATGTCCTTCACTGCGAAAACCTGAAATTGTACGAACGATTGGGAATGAAAATTTCAAAGGTACACAGAGGTATAAAATTTGAACAGCGTGAATGGATGAAACCGTACATTGACCTCAACACCGAATTAAGAACAAAAGCCAACAGCGAGTTTGAGAAGGAATTTTTCAAGCTGATGAACAACTCGGTTTTTTGAAAAACAATGGAGAACATTGAAAAAAGAGTGGACGTGAGACTGGTGACAGAAAAGAAAAAGGCAATAAAATTATCAGCGAAACCAAACTACGACCGGCATACGATTTTCGACGAAAACTTGATTGCCGTTCACATGAAAAGGACAAAAATTTTTTACAACAAACCAATTTATTTGGGTATGTCCATTTTGGATTTGAGCAAAACCTTAATGTTCGAGTTCCACTATGATTATATCCAAAAAAAATATCCTGGTGACGCAAAGCTTCTAATGACAGACACGGACTCGCTGGTTTACGAAATAAAAACGGACGATTTTTACAAAGACATTTCCGAAGATGTGGAAAAAAAATTCGACACGAGCAATTTTAGCAAAAGCCATCCAGCCATTCAAAGCGCGGGGTGTAAAGTTGGCTTAAACAAAAAGGTCATTGGGATGTTCAAAGACGAAACCGGAGGAAAACAGATTGAAGAGTTTGTCGGCCTCCGATCAAAATTGTACTCTTACAAAATACATCAAGAAAAACAAGAAAAAAAAAGCAAAAAATGCAAAGGTGTGGCAACAAAGGTCGTCGAAAAATACATTACCCACGACGATTACAAAAAATGCCTCAAGACCAAAAAAGAAAAAGTAAACAAAATGAACGTCATCCGATCCCATTTGCACGACGTTTACACGGAAGAAATCAACAAAATCTCTCTCAACTCCGACGACGACAAAAGAATCATTTTGGAAGATGGAATACACACGTAGGCTTATGGTCACTACAAACTAAAAGAAAAGGAACAAAAGTTAAGTGCCAAAAATGAGGAGGCAAAATAAAAAAAAGGAAAAAAAATGAACAAAATAAAAAAATGAACAAAATAAAAAAATGAACAAAATGATCAATGTGGAAGGAGTTATTTTACCGAACGAGGCTTTGACCAATTTTCAATTAATGGAAGCAGCAAAAAAACTAAAAATAAAAAATTTTCGTGGGGTTTTTGTCAGAGACATATTGCCAAAAAAACCGAGAAAAAAAGAATGCGGGATTATCACCACGGGGGATTCGAGCACTGGAGGGTTTCATTGGGTGTGCTGGTACAAAGACGGAGACGCAAAGTTCAGCTTTGACTCTTATGCTCAACACCCTCTCGTCGAGCTCGTCGATTATTTAAAAAGCCCTGTCTTTTACAACAGCGAAAGGGTTCAATTTGGAAACACGTCTTATTGCGGTCACTTGTGTCTTTACGTCTTAAAAAAGTGTGAAGAGGGAAACAGCTTTCAAGACGTTGTCAACACCCTTTGGTAATTGCAATTTTAAAAAAATTTTTACCCTTTTAAAAAATGATTCACAAATTCAACAGAAACGAGTTCAGCGTTTATTTAGACAATCTTACATCAGACTCAGCAAGCAACGTTTATATCAAAACGGATGGGTCAAGCACCATCACTGCAGACATTGATTTTAACTCAAACAAAATCATCAACCTGGCAGAACCAACCAACTCACACGACGCTGCCACAAAAAATTACGTGGACACGCATTCAACAAACGGAGGTGGAGGAACGGTGATTAGAGCTGCGGACTTGGATTTAAATTTTTACAAAGCGATCAATTTGAACGAGCCGACCAATCTTCACGACGCTGCCACTAAAAATTACGTCGACGTCAGCTCAAGCATGCGCGTCAAAACAGATGGAACGAGCACAATCACTGCTGACATGGACCTAAACTCCAATAAGCTGATCAATGTGAAAGATCCAACCGCTTTAAAAGACGCAGCGACAAAAAGCTACGTCGACACAAAAGTGTCATATAACAATATTTTTTACACGGACATCAACATGACAGCAAACAAATTGACCAATTTGGCTGAACCTACTTTAGCTTCAGATTCAGCCACCAAAAATTACGTGGACACGCATGCGTCAGGTGGAACTACTGTGGGAACCTCAGACTTGGATTTGAATTCGCATAAACTGATCAATGTGCTCGATCCATCAAACGCGCAAGATGGAGCGACGAAAAGTTACGTCGACTTGTTGTTGCAAAAATCGAGCTTGAGCAGTGTCGTTCCAGGATCCAGTTTCACCAGTTTGGGTTTTAAGTCTCAAACGTTGGCAGCGGTAACGACTGCTCCTGTGTTTTCGTTTTCCGGAAAATCTGGAGTGCTAAGAAGATTGTGGTTGGCTTTATACAGCACATCTGGCACAAATATTCCTGGTCAAGTTTTTATTTGAATCTTTACAGACGGAGAAATCAATGTGGGAAACTATATAGAAGTGACTGACGGAATTGGAGTGGACGCTACCGGCCTCGCTACTGATTTGTTTTTTTCTCCTTTGGGAGGTGCATTTTACGCCAACTCTTTGCAAGGATGCAACATGTTTAACACCACTTCCTTGGGAGGATATTTCACGTTGGACATGCCTTTCAGAAACGACGTCTTCATTCAACTGGTAAACAAAAATGCAACAGCCATCACGTATTGGATTCAACCGTTCATTTCCACTCTTGCTTCCATTCCTGCCTCCATCCCTCTTTTCAAGCTGTACTGCAGGTCGTTCCGATATTTAAACACGACGTATGGCAGCGAATATGTTTTGATGAAGACCAACGGGAAAGGAAACGGAGTCTTTCTCAAATACATGAGATTTCACATCATCGGCGCTTCTGGAAACTGGTGGGAATCCAAAGTCAGAATGTACGACGGCAATTTACCTCCCGGAAACGGTACCGTTCTTACTCCTTGGACACCATACAACACCAACAATTACACCTACTTTCCTGGTTACGACGGTGACAGCACATGCATCTTTTCCTCATCTGGATTGGAAGATTTTTACTTGTCTTAGTGGAACGGATCAAACTTAACCTCGTTCAACAACAAATCCACAGGCCTTCTTTACCAATCCACTGCATCCATCGGTTCCACCACCACCATCTCCTTTTACAGAAATTTTGGAGAAGCAGACTCCATGCCCAGCGTTGCAGCCGGCAGAAGGCTCGTGGTCACGCTCAACTCCGGCGACGCGCAAGTGGGTCAATCCGGAAGCTATTACCTTCTTCTCGGACAAGTGTTTTATTACGCTTAATTATCAAGATTTTTTCATTACGCGTGTTTATCACGTCATGAAAAAACGTTTTCCCGTCATCGTCATCGTCATCGCCGTCTTCGCCACCCCTCACCCTCGTCAGAAATTTTCATCACAAAAAAAAAATTTTTTCAACCCCGCGATTATACAAAAAATCATTTTTCTTACAAAACATTTTTTCAACCCGCGATTATACAAAAAATTCAGAACGGAGATGAAAAATGGTTTTGTCTCCTTTTATAGTAGTTATTATTATTATTATTATTATTATTATTATTATTATTATTATTATTTTTATTATTATTATTGTTATTATTGTTATTATTACTATTATTATTATTTACCATCAGGTTACGTCTTAGAACTGAACTATTTTCTTTAAAACTACGTTAATGTCACTTTTGGACATAATACTTTCTTTTATTGTTAAAGTTATTATTAACATAAAAAGGTTGTGAGCTGGTGTTCTTGTTATACATACATATTTACATACATACACACATACATATATACAGTTGTGGACAAAATAATAGTAGTGTGATTAAAATTAAGGAATTAATATTATTATCTTTCAACAGTTACTGAAAATGAAATTGTAATACTGGATTATTAATTAAATAGGTGTGAGATGATAAACTAATTAGTAGAAAATTTTAAATTTTTGCTTTTATTTATAATATTTATATAAGTATAAAAAACAGGTTGGACATAATAATAGTAGTATTAATTTATTTAATGTTATATTGCAAGTAATTTATTTTATTAACAAAAAAATGATATAAATTTAATTAAACAATGGTAAAAAATTAATATTTAATCGCATGCCCCCGGTTTTTTATCACAGCTTTGCATCTATTTGGCATTGAGTTAATTAAATTTTGACAACGTTTCAAAGGAATGTTGTTCCAAGCATTCTGGACAACTTGCCATAACTCCTGCTGATTTTTTGGTTTTTGACAATAAACTGCCTCTTTTACATCCGTCCAAAGGTTTTCGATCGGATTGAGATCCGGTGACTGTGCAGGCCATTCCATAACTGCAACCCTATTCTCGATGAACCAACTTTTTACCCTGCGACTGGTATGCTTTGGGTTGTTGTCCTGCATATAAACCCATCTTAGGGGCATATCTTCTTCTGCATAGGGCAACATGGTATTTTGTAATATTTGAAGGTATATGTCTTGGTCCATAACACCATCAATCTTATAGATTGGACCTACACCATGATAAGAAAAACAACCCCAAATATTTATTTTTGCTCCGCCATGTTTTACAGTTTTTATGGTGTATTGCGGTTTGTATGCAGAGTTAGGTGGCCTCCTTACATACATCCTGCGTCCACTTGACCCAAATAAAACAATTTTGCTTTCATCAGACCACAAAATATTACGCCATTTTGAAACAGGCCAATCTGCATGCGTTTTTGCAAAATGTAATCTTGCTACCACATGCCTTTTTTTCAAAAGGGGAACTTTTCTTGGGCTTCTGGCGACTAACTTACTTTGTACTAACCGCCTACGTACTGTTCTCGAAGAAACGCTTAAATTTAAATCTTCTTTAATATGGCGGGAAGCTACAAAAGGATCGGCAACAGCAGCACGTTTTATCAATCTGTCTTCATGTTCAGTCGTTTTTTGTTTTCGGCCCCTTGTTTCGCCTACATTTTTCCATTTTAGAGCATTTCTAATCATCATAGGAGAACAACTTAATGTCTCTTGAATAAATTTGTATGTTTTCCCTTCTTGTTTTAATTTAATAATTAGTTGTCTCTTTTCTGCAATACAATGCTTTGCACGACCCATAATTTCTATTTATAAAATAAATTTATACAATTATTTTATATACTTCATTAAATTAACACTAAAATTAATCTTACCTTTAATTAGTCTTATTAAAACCAAATAAACAAAAAGCTAATATAAATAAATTGAATCATAATAAACTTGGTTTATTAACACGGTTGGTTTATTAATAATCTTGGTAATTAACACGGTTTATAGATTGATACGAAGAATTATAAGATCGTTTGAATGACAGAACTTTATTGCATATTACATTGCATATAAAAATAAAATTCCACCCGCAATTAGCCACTAGTTGCACCGCTGAGTTAATTAAAATTGGTTAAAACTAGAAAATTTTATTTATTTATCATCTTAATAAAATAGACACTGATAATAAAACTTTCGATTCAGTAGTCGCAAAATAAGTTTCTTAGAGTTTGACGGCGCCCACCAGAAACTATTCTCGCCCTCTTACTTCCCGTGCAAAAAAAACCTAAATCCACTACTGCTTTGTAAGATCTGTGTCTCGAAGCACAACATACCATTCTACAGTTTGGTCAACTTCATCTTCGTCTTCGTAAAATTCATCACTGCTGCCTAGTGAAATATTTCGCAAGTCGCTCAAGTTTTTACATTCAAATGCGAGTGGGATGCTATTGACAGCTTGTTCATTTGCAAATGCATCCAGTTCCAAGTCATTCTTTTTATTCTGGTTTCTTGATTTGAGTTTAAAGCTTAGTTCTTTCAAGGAAATATTTTCGTCAGAGTCGTCAGAGCACTCATAACTTCTATCCTTGGCTTTGGCAGAGAAAGAAGCGTATTGAACAGACGACTGTGCTATGTTAAAAAAAAAAAAAAAAAAGAACAGGTTTAGTATTCTTTATTTTCTCACCAACAGTAAGAGAGTCTATTTTTTAAATAAGGCAGTTAAATATCATTCAAAACCTTTAAATTTACGAAAATGGTTGATATTAATATAAAATTAGTGATTAAATTAGAAGAGATAAAATCTATTAACGCAGATCGGATCTCTTGTTTACTTTGGTGTATAAAAATTTACAGCGATGGTTAAAAATTCTTATCACACATTAACAAATTTTTATAAGAAAGCAAAAAAGTGGCTTCAAAATCGCAGTAAATTTATGCTCAGCATACTTAACACGTTTTTGAATTTTTAGTGTGTTAAGAAGCCCAACGTAAGCCAAGAGAAAAAACTGTCAGTCAAATGGATAACTGATTGCTCTAAACCTATCATAAGCTGAAAAGACATACACACTAAAAAAAAAAGGTAGGAATTTCTACCTTTAAAGGTATATCACATATCCTATCCTTTAAGGTAGAAAAATATACCCTACATAATAAGGTATTTTAGTCTACCTTTATTTAAGGTAGGAAAAAACACCTCAAGGTATAACTTACTACCTTGAGCAAGGCAGACAATTTTACCCTTAAAAGGTATATTTATTTAACATTTCGCCTACCTTCAAAGGTATATCATATATCCTACCCTTTAACGTAGAATATTAATAAGGTATTTTATTATACCCCTATATATAAGGTATTTTCTTCCACCCATAAAGGCAGGCTTAGTTTTTTTTTTATATTTTTTGCTTCTTGCATATTTTTTTTTTGCTTTTGTTAAGAGTTAAAAATTTGCAACGACAGTGAAAACAACACATTTAAAAAAAAAACTATTTTGATTATAATGATAAGTTTACAACAATTTGTTCAGCAATCGCTGAACTGGTGAACTGACACGGGACTCACTAAGTCCACAAATATAGTTGGCTAGAAATGTCAATGTTTTTTGCAGTCGTGGATCGAAGGCTATTTCAAAAACCCAATAAGATGCTATCAAGACTTTTAATGCTTCATCGATGGATTGAACGTTACAAATAACTAAACCATCTAGGTAGATTACTATATGCACATCTTCAAAATGCAGAATATTGGCTTGATTTGAACAAGTGATTCTTATTGTTGATGTGCTTAGAGTTGATATCTAAAAAAATCAGAATTGTCAATTTAAATATTACATTTACATTAACAAAAGTAAAAAAAAACACTTTAAAAATCGAAAAAACACTTTAAAAATCGAAAAATCATAAGCCTCATTGAGAATGGGAGCTTCAAAACACTATTGAGACCTTATTTATCACAAGCCATCTTTCAATTTTTTCACCAAACATGGTGGCCAAGCACAACATCCATGCTCTTATGATTTGTGCTAAAAATATTTATAACTTCTTTACATAAATAAACACAAAATAAATAAGATAAACAGATATATTATAAACTTTCATTATTGAAATTCGACTCAGATCCTATGGCAGCCACAATGTTAGTCACCAAGTCATTTCTCTTTTGGCATTTCTCTTCCCAGACTTGGCCATCTCCAGTATCATTATAGATCTTTCAGCTGTAAAGAACTAGTTTATCTTACTGGTTCCTTCATTTCCAGTTATTAGATTTGCCTCTTCTAACAGCTAAAAAATATAATTATACATGTTAAAATTTATCAACTATGAGTTATTTTTACTCTGTTGATTAATAAATTCAAGTTAAAACACACCTGTAAACACCATACACACCACTGATTGATTTATCGGTCTTTACTTCTTGAACATGATAATTATGTAAATCTAATGCTCTCAACTGGTATGAAGATTCTGAATGAACTTTTGAAAGAAACTTAAACGAAATCATGCAGTAATGAAAAACTCTACCAGATGAGAAGCAAGTAGAAAAACTACCAAAAAAAACGAGGGGATAAGTTATCTCCACAGAATGTAACAATAGTACCATTGATATGTTCAATTTTGCCAAAAATATTTAAATCAAGCCCATCTATCTCAAGCAATTTAATACCATTCCTTAGTTTATTTAAAATTCTATCGTACCCATACATTTTGACAGTACTATATTGTGCAACTAATACCAAGTGAATATGATCAAGGTTTGTCTATAAATGAGTTTAAATATTTCCAACTATAAAATAAAAAATTGAAACCTTGTGAGTACCCCTTCTGCTTCCAAGTGCATTACAGATTTCAAACTCATCATTACACAAATGTAAACGAATAAAATTGTTGCTATTACCATTTAAGGATTTAAAATGTGTACCATCAGAATAATCTCGCCTAATGCCATCACTTTTAACTGCTTTTAAACAGTTCCTTTCACAACTAGCCCATATATCATCTTTTTGAAGATAGGTTTTCAAAATTTGAAGAATTGGAATATAATAAGCAAATTTTTTATTTTTTTTAAGATTTTTTGATTTTCTATTGTATAAATATTATTATTTGTGTTTGCTACTACAACAGGCAAAGGCAATGTTTCATTGTTTATTACATTGTTAGAACCACCAAGACTTTCAGTTACTTGATGAAGTTCATTAGTCTGCACATCAAGTTCTATTGGCAAAACAAACTCAAGGCTATTTAGCATATATAATTTTCTAAGATAATCAGTTTCAAACAGTTGAGAGACACTGTAATAAATTGAGGAAAATGATAATAATTGATTCAACACAGAGTCCTCATCTTAATCAATATTTAGCGCTTTAAGCCTTTTTCTTGTTAATGATACAATACTGTTCTGGAACAAATCAAGCAAACATTTAATTTTATTACATATTGATGAAGCTGTTGAAAGAACTGCAGCTTTGTTATACATAAATTATTTCTAAAAGATTCTAAAAAATCAGAAAATTCTGTCATCAACTTTTTTGCATTTTCATCCACACTTTCAATAATTGCTATGTTTTCTGCTTTCGCTTCCAAAATATTTTCAACGCTTTCTTCTCTATCTTTAGATAAATTTAGTTTATCGGAGGTTATGGAAACTAGATGAGACTGATGAAATTTTAAAACATGACATCTTATGTATTAACAGTGTTATAGCAATAAACACAACCATCTAAACAACAGGACAAATTCAGATGTTCTTCATGACCTTGCTGCAACATCATGTGACTGATTAACCCTCGTGCATTATAAAACCCTTTTCTGCAAAACTCAACTTGACAATAATACTCCATACTGAAATTTGCAATCTTTAACTGCAGTAACATGCTACAATGCTGCATGTATCATTAAAACCATAAATCTGGTAATAATATATATATAATTAGTTTTTTTAATTGTCTAAGTTGTTTTTCTTTAAGTTTTTAATTGTCTAAGTTTTTTATAAACTATAAAATACTTTTATTTATTCTCAGCTTTGTCTATTTTTAAGTTAAGAGCTTTTCATAAAAATAAAGAAATTTATGGTTTGCGAGCCGCATTCTGGTGACATCTAACGCAAAGGTAGAAAACTCTTCAGGGGTAGAACTTTCTATTATTTTCACTGTTTAAACTTAAGAAACGATTATTCTACCCTAAAAATATTAGTTTCTACCTTTGGGTAGAATAACATACCTCTATTATACCTTTTTTTTTAGTGTGTAGTAGCTATAATAGATCAAACAAATCGCCCTGCAAATATTTAAAGTATGGAATAACAATAAGTTGTTTGACCTAAATTTATCTTAATTATAGAACTACAAAAAGAAAAACTATTTTTTTAAAATTCCTACATGCATTTGTCTCCTTTAAAAAACGGCTGTTGCTAATTGATGATAAAAGAGATATCTCTTCAACTTTCAAACGACTGATTTGGTCTTTCAAATTACGTTGCAAACTCATTAAAAACTTCTCTTCTTCTGCTAAATAATTCCGATGAAGTGTACTCATTGTTTATTCACTATAAATAAAAGATATTCTAAAGATAATAATTTCATTATTAAAACCAAAATATTGACAATATACAGACAATATATACAGAAATCTATATTTCAGAATTCAGATAAGTTTATTTCTCGTAAATATGATATGTATGTATATGTATGTATGTATGTATGTATGTATGTATGTATGTATGTATGTATGTATGTATGTATGTATGTATGTATGTATGTATGTATGTATAACATTACAAACCCTTTTATAAAATGCAAAAAAAAATATTACATAATCTAAAAGATTTTTTTTCACTTTAGCTAGATATAAGAAGATTCTGGGGCTTGTACAGACTAGATGGAACTCTATTATCTCATGATACTATATAATCTTAAACCACTCTTTCATCTGAGAAAGACTGATTTATTCAATGAGTTACAGAAGAGGAAAATCTTGATTACTGTAAGATACAGTAATATTATTATTATTGTAAGATACAATAATAATAATAATAATAATAATAATAATAATAACAATAATAATAATAATAATAATAATAATAATAATAATAATAATAATAATAATAACAATAATAATAATAATAATAATAATAATAATAATAATAATAATAATAATAATAATAATAAAAATAATAATAATAATAATAGTAATAATAATAATAATAATAATAATAATAATAATAATAATAATAATAATAATAATAATAATAATAATAATAATAATAATAATAATAATAATAATAGTAATAATAATAACAATTTATAAAACAATGTACCCAAATGATACTAAAACATAAAAACGACAATTAAAAGCATTAGTCACCTGTATATCATATAACACAGTTTCTATTTTTAGAAATGATTTATTCTAAACATATTTGCATGTTAACATTATTCTACGAATCAATTACACGCACGTTAATAATAATAATAATAATAATAATAATAATAATAATAATAATAATAATAATAATAATAATAATAATAATAACAACAACAACAATAATAAAAACAAGTAAAAGTTTAAGCTAACTACCATAGACATTCTATGCTGCCTTTTCACAGTAAAAGGTGTGGGCTCAATTATGGGAACTAAATTTACTTATCTCAGATACACACTACCCCAACAAGTTTCATCAAAACCTGAGCTACTCTCTTTGAGGGCATTAGTCCACTTAGGATGGACTGACTCATTTTCAAGTTTATTTCAGATTTTCATTTTTTTTCTCATTTAAAAAGATTTTTAATTAAATTATTCAAAAGTTATCAAATTCCAAAATTAAAAAATACAACTTTTTTTGCTTAAGGTGGTAGACTTTGTGTAAAATGGCCCCTTTTAAAATTAGCTATTCCCCAAGAACCACAAAAGAGCTGAAATTTTCAGAATTTGTTGATTGACAAATATCATTGATATATACCGCCTAAACAAGTTTCATCAAAATCTAAGGTAGTCCATGTGAGACCTTGTAAAAATTTGGTTCATTTGATATAGAATGACTAAAATGCAAGTTACAAACAAGCCAGAAAATTAGTTTTTCAATGTCAAACTTATTATCTCAAATAGTTAGTTATGAATAAAAATGGTCTGCTTACAATTAAGATATAACATATATATGTTAACAAAAAAGTTCCTAGCTGAGTTGACAATAGCTAAAATTGATTCAAACTCAGAAAAGGTCTGAAATTTCATAGGTCTATATTTGAAATGATTATCCTCAATTTACAGCCTTGGGCAGTTTTGAAAGATCCAGGATTTTTATGCCACCATGCAGTTTTTTTAACAAACTTTGACATTAAGTAAATAATAATAATGCATATGCTCAATCTAGCCTATGGAAAGATTAAGCTTTCAGATAAAAATATGCTTGGTGAAAAAAATGCTGAAACAGTTCTTATCGGTCTTGATGCTCAGTCATTCTTTTTTCTAGGGTATATGGGCATGATTGTACACTTTCATTAAGACAACTGAGAGCAAATCAAATACTGCCTGTTTTACTCTAAGACATACTACTTTAAACATTTTTCAGTGACTTAAAATGTTTAACAAAAGTGGGACCTAAAAGACAAGATTACAGTTTGCTTAAGAGACAATGAGGCAAATATAAAAACAGTTTTCAAAGAACCAAAATGTATTTACAAATCTACTTAATGTCTGAATAATTCAATTTAACTTGTGATCAAATAAGAACTTTTTTTCATTCCAGATTATTGTAAGCTTGATAGAAAAATGTTGAAAGCTTTGCACTCATGCTTTTCCTTTTTTGAGCTCTTCTTCTGTGTGCAGATTGAAACTATATTTTGGAAGTTTGCTTTGTATTTGAAACTATCCTTGTGATGAAAACTACTTATGTTGAACACTGGATTTTCTTAAATGGTGCAAAATATAATTGCACAGTCACAAACTGCAAGGTCCAAAAGTCCAACTTCCAAATTGGCAAAAACTTCATGCTGTTTAGAGTTTTTTAAAGATTATGAAGAGAAAACAAAATTAAAACCAAATAGATTCCTTAAACCACCACCAACATCTACAGAAGTTGAAAAAATGTTTTCAGTTGCTGAAGACATTCTTTCAAATGAAAAAACCTGAAAATGTGAAAAAAATTTTGTTCTGCAGAGAAAATGTTACAACTGTTAATTTTAATTATTAAAATATCTACACATGTTCTACTTTTTATTCAATTGTGCAACATACAAATCATTTAGATATATGTAAAATATTTATTTAATCTTACTTTTACATTAATTTAGGGAAAAGATTTAGGGAAAGTTTCAGCCTATTTCTGTTTCACTCAAACTTTAGTTATGGTTTTGGTTCATCAAAAAAAGAAAATGAGAAGAAACTCGCTAAAAATTATGTAAAAAAAAGTCCAAAAGACATCACAATCATATTTTTGTAAGCAGAAACTATAATTAACAGGAAGATTTGCCTTAATTGTATGCAACTCAAAATCTTTATTATTTTCTTTAACCTATCAAATAAAGTCCTTCAGTGTTCTGAGGATCATGTATATATTTTAATCATGAAGCAAAACTGCTTTCATTTAAGGAAAATGCAATCACTTATGATGTTCAGAACATTTCAAGAAAGTTCACACTTTCTTGAAATTTCATCAGCAGGACTTTTAGAGATGAAGACTAAAGTAAAAAATTAAATCACTTTTTAATGTGTTTTAATTAATCTATCTTGAATAAACTTAGAAAGTACACAGATCTTTTTTAGCATGAGATTATAAAAAAAATTGGTTAAAGCTTCTTAGAAAGTTAACATTACAATCATTATAAAGTAGTCTCTGGCTTACAACATTGTTTTTGTTTGTTTACAAAAGCAATATTATAAAATCATTTACTTATTGATGCTCAATTAATTTTAATCAGCCACCCAGAAACAGAACCTGAAAACCAAAAAGGGTTATTTACAATTTTCAAAATTATAAGATGATTTCTTTTTTCTTTAACAAAAGAAGAAAAAGTATATTTTCCTGAAACCTATTTACTTTTAAAAATCAAATAAAGTTATTAAAAAATCCAACATTTATTATTTTAGTATATTTTCTATTACTTAAGCTACTTTTTTCCTTACATTTGCATATAAAAAACAAATCATACAAGTTACATTTGTTTATAACAGCTAATTTTTAGTAAAAAGTTGTTTAGTTTTAGCTTTCATTTTTCTGTAGATTCTATTTATAAAGTAAATAAAAAAACATCTAAAAAAACCTTTTAACTATAAAACTTAAAAAAACAGTGACCTAAACAAGAATGAAGCAAGAACTCACAATTTTGAATCAAATAACATTTCAATCATGATAAGAATCCACTTGAAACATTCAGTATACTTCTATGCTAGCCTAAACTGATATTTAGTAAAAATTAACATTTTTAAAATTTAAATAATAATGCTTCTAACTAAGAATATTTTAAATACAATTGTTTTATTAGAATATACTGATATAAAAAATGATTTCAAATAGATGAACAATAACATGCTATAACTTAGGATAATTTACATGTATAAATGATAAATTGAGCACCTTTAGTTGAACAATCCACATTAATTCATTTAACTAATTTAATTTAAAAACACAAAGTGAGGAACAAGAGTATTAAACATATCATAATTTAATTTGAAGTCTAAAAGTTGTTAAAATTGAACTAACACTATTCTAAATAAACTCAATATTGTTTAATAATCCATGATTTAACTATAAACTATAACCAACTACCATTTCGTAACTTAAGTGGTAAATAGACATCAGTCATATATGTTTGGGATATTGAATCAAGACACTCTATCTCTGCTTTTGAACCTCTCTCTTGCAAAATTCTAATTTGTTCCATATAATCTTTATTCTGTACTACATAAGGACGACTCATTAAGTCCATTAACTTTTTATTATCATTTTGAGTAAGTGGAACAAGCACTCTATCTGGCACACGCATGCTCATAATATCTTTAGGAAGGATACCCAACCATTTCATAGAAGGACATGTCAAATGTTCAGCTTCATATGACATTGATTTTGATCCAAACTTATATACAAACATTATTTCAATTCCATGAGGATCAGCATCCACAAGCGCAAACACAGGTATTGATATGTAATTACAGATTTTATTCAATAACATCCGAGTGTTGATATCTGGAAAACCTTTACCTATGTGTGAAACATAGACAATACTTCTTACTGTAAGCAATAATCTATAGATCTGTTTAAATATCTTTAAATATGTTTAACTGACTCAACAACTACTCA
Organism: Hydra viridissima; assembly: GCF_058129835.1. Classification (NCBI taxonomy): domain Eukaryota; kingdom Metazoa; phylum Cnidaria; class Hydrozoa; order Anthoathecata; family Hydridae; genus Hydra; species Hydra viridissima. The sequence goes on from NW_028324303.1 coordinate 6,995,555, forward strand.
ATAACTATTATATCTTGTATCTCATGTATTACAGTTAAAAATTTGAAACTTACCAGTTATAATTAAGCTATGACCTAATCTTTCATGAAAACCATGCTCTGCTAATCTTTGAAATGTTGCTTCTTTCTCAATCACTAAAATGAATCTTGCAGTTGATTGGACAATTTGAATGCTTTCAATTTCAGAAGGGACTTGAGTAACTTGATCAAAACAGTTAATTGTTAAGTTTTTATGATTAGTATACTTCAAGCCACCATATATAAGTCCCTTTGCTGATGATAGAATGTGTAATGAATTACGTGGAACACCCAACATGCATGAGATATTTGTTAGACACTCATCAACAAAACCTTGATGAACAAACAGATTTATGTTTGAATAGTAAAGGTCACGTTTCGTTGAGTGTTTATCAAGAAAAACAAGCTTATAGCATTGACAAAGACATGCCATCATTATTGTATATTTACGCAATGAAGATACATTGGAAAGAGATACATCGCTAGTATTTACGACATCAATCTTACAAAAACCAGAATCTTTTAGATAACTCGTATTAAGGTTTCTTTCCCGTTTGTTGATTGAAAACTTAGGTATGATGCCATTGACAACATCTGCTAAGAAATACTTTATCAAATTCTCAATTTTTACTAAAATTTCATCTTTCGATAAATACTTCACACTAAATATTGGCCTACTAATAGAGCTCGTTGCAATTCCCAGAAGTGATGCTTTCTTTAAACTAACTAACTCTTGTGTGATTTCATTAACCTTACTCCAAAAATCTTCTTCTAAGTCAAACCTGGCCATCAAATTAAGAAGAATGAGAACATTTACTAAAATATCTAAATAACAAAGTCATCAATGCTTGAGATCTTTTATTCTCATAACAAAATAAACTATATCAAAAACAAATCCTAATCCAATGATATATATTAACTAGATGTCTAACTTTACAAAAATTCTGTAAGAAAAAATGGGTTAGCGATATATAATAGAAGTCAAAAGTACGACTCATTTTCAAGTTCGAAGCTGTTGCTGTAACTATAGTTTGTGTACTTTTGACTTGTGTTAGAAATAAAACAGATATATCATTAGCGATAAAGAACAAAAGTCAGAAATACAACTCGCATTGTACTTTTGACTTCTATTGTAAGATTTGTACTTTTGATATCTGTTAGTTATCGCTATATGTAAAATAGCTATAAATAACAAGTTATATCTTTCATTAGCAACATAGAACAGAAGTCAGAAATACAACTGACATTGTACTTTTGACTTCTGTTGTACTGTTGATATTGGCATGATCTGTACTTTTAACTTCTGCTAGAAATCTCCAAGTATAATAGCGATATTTATTGCCATAGCAAAAGGAAGTAAGTCCAAGTTTAGCCTAAAATGACTTTGCAATGCTACCCCCTTCAAGGAAGTAAGTCCTTTGCATAGGTGAATAACAATACCATGGTGACCTATGGTTCTTTTTAGAAAAGACAATATCCGGTATGTGTTTGCACATTCTGTGAAACCGCTGCTAACACTGACTACACTGCGCCATTTGCTTCTCTTTGATTTGATTTTTTACAGGATTCCATGGCATTCTACAACTGCAAAAAAGTTCAATAAGAATGTCCTTTTGAATGCATCTTTTGCAATCTGCTAACAATTGAGGGAAAGAAGAAACTTTGTTAGCCTTAATGCAATGCAGCATGTGTATCTTCATCTCTGGTATAGAGAATGTTATATTGTCTGGATTTGTTTTTGTACTTACAATATGATAAATAAAAGAAATAGCAAAGACGTCACAATCTACCCTATTTGTCTGTTGTTGAACCGGTAATACATTAACAGTTAACTTATCATGTGTGGAATTCATGATGGCACATATCTGTCATTTTGTGTGATTTGCAATTTTACCACAAAACAGACTGTCCATCAGGAAAATCTCACCAGGTTTACATCCATATGTTGAAATTGCTACCCAGTGATTATGACCATCATGCAAAACTTGAACAAATGGTATATTTCTGTAAATTTTAAAGGTAAGATTTTGTCCAAGAACAGTGTCTTGCAGCCCATTCACTTCTTTGAATTGGTCTTTCATCATGTTTTGAAATATATTTATAATATTGTCGAATAGCCATCCATTGTTTGATATATCTGACAATTCACTCTGACAGAGATTTTGTTTACTTATGCAGTTTTTTTTCATCTGTACTTGTATTTTCCTCATCACTGTAAATGATTATGTGCTCATCTGTAAACTCAATTAAGTTTTCATAGTCTACTAAATTATCATTTACTATTTCAGCTTCTACATTGTTTTTTTTTTCTGGTTTAAATGTTACTTTTATTTTAGAAGCTGCTCCAACACATTTAAATTTTGTACTTTTTCTTTTAGGGGCTGGTAGCTTATAATTTTATTAAGTGTATTTTCTTCTGCAATCATGATCAATGTTCTATTAAAAGTATTTATTATTAAAAATGATTATTTGATAACAGATATTCTTAACCTGAGGATATTGGTCAAAAAATCATAAAGCATTGCAAATCTATTCCTGTTTTTTCTGAAGCAGTATATATCTCACTATTCCTTTCCCCTTTTGTTTGTTAAATTCTTTCAGACTCAAGTTTCTGTCATACACATGTTGGCAATCTAGGATTTTTGTGCCAATTATCATGAATGGTATACCAGAAAATTCAATGGAATAAGTTGATCAATAAACTTTGTGGGGTTTTATCTTTACATCTAAAAAAACTATGTTTGTTAATACTTTTAAATAGTAGTTATATTTAATAATTACTAATAATCATATATATATATATATATATATATATATATATATATATATATATATATATATATATATATATATATATATATATATATATTAGTAATTTAATATACCAGTATTTCCAAAGTCTTTGGTAGAAAAGGATGTACTAAATCAAACAGTATACTTAAGTTCATGATTTTTAATGAAATGGTGTGCTTTTTCAAAACTAAATGCAATTTTGAAAACCTGCATAATCAACAATTGTGCATCGCTAAACATAACAGTGGCATTAACGGTGTATTAATAAAAATAAATAGTAAAAGTTTAAACATATATACATATATATAGACACACACATACACACACACACACACACACACACATAAATGTATACCTATACATGCATATACATATATGAATGTATATATGTATATATATAGATATGTGTTTGTGTGTGAAACAATGTAATTTTTATCAAGTATTTATCTTCTTTTTTTTAAAAAAAAACAAAGTTAATGTTGTGGTTAGCACAACTTGTTTTCATGTAACATCTTACAATAGAAGTCAAAAGTACAATGTCAGTTGTATTTCTGACTTCTGTTCTATGTTGCTAATGAAAGATATAACTTGTTATTTATAGCTATTTTACATATAGCGATAACTAACAGATATCAAAAGTACAAATCTTACGATAGAAGTCAAAAGTACAATGCGAGTTGTATTTCTGACTTTTGTTCTTTATCGCTAATGATATATCTGTTTTATTTCTAACACAAGTCAAAAGTACACAAACTATAGTTACAGCAACAGCTTCGAACTTGAAAATGAGTCGTACTTTTGACTTCTATTATAAATCGCTAACCGAAAAAATGAAGCAAGTTTTTAAAGTTTTTAATGCTATAAACAATAGACATTTCTCTAATTCGATTGCGCAACTAATTTCTCAGCTTGAAAAAGAGGCCAGTAAGGACAAAAATGTAAACAAAATAGCTGCAAACAATTTAAAGGATAATTCTTAATAAATTACTTGTCCAATAAAAAATGAATGGATTTAATAGTGACTGCTTTAAAGATAAAAAAATTCAAAATCTAATATTAGATGATATAAATAGAGATCTGAAGATAGAATTAAATTCAAAAAAAGATGTATCGTTAAAAGAAGATATGTGCTGGGGAAAATCTCTTGAGTTTCTCCCAGTGTTCACCAGACGTGAAATTGATAATCATATGAACAAATGCGGTAAATTAAAAAGAAAAACTATAAAAAAACGTTAGAAAGAGGACTGAAATTTAAGCAAGAACGTTACATTTCTACAGACAGCTTATTTACAACACGAACACTCAAACACTTCATTGCAAAATGTACCTGTCGAGCAAGTATGAAAAAAATGATTCGTAAAATGCAAATATACATAAATCGCAAAAATAGTCAAGTTGATAAGGCTTCTTGCAGTTGCCCAGCTGGGTTAAGTGGTTATTGCAATCACATTATGGGTTTACTGTTAGAGTTGGCAGATTACTCATTAAATTCTTTTAAAGTTGTTCCTTCTGAAATCGCTTGCACAAGTACTTTAAGAAAATGGGGAGTGCCTGGTGAGAAACAGAAAAAAATATATCCTGTAATGAAAAACGTACTTCATGCTAACTTTATAAAAAGGGATTAACCCAACAGTATATGAGGCAAGATGTAACTTCAATTTTATAGACAACTTAAATGCTGTAATGAAGCTACAGAATAATTTTAAAAAAATTAATCCAAATATTGGCTATGCTCATATTATACCAAATAAAATTCTCATTGATTCAGAAATCACAAAATTTGGCATGCAGTGTTTAGGATCCCCACTTTCATATCAACTTTTACCAGTTGAACGAAATTTTATTGTTTTATCACACTTATGTCAAAATGTTGAATGCGAATCTGTTATAACTTCTAACCTTACCTTACCTAGTAAATTTTTAGATATACCTGATACATGGAATTATTCCCCAAAAGAAATGGAGTTTATGAAAAAAATAATTGTCTCACAAGAAGAAAGTATATCATTACAAAAAAAAAACTGTAAAACAAAGGCAATGTGCACAATGGTCTAAGGAGAGAAAATATAGAATAACATCATCAAATGCACATAAGATTTATATTAGGAAAAGTAACTTTGAATTTTTGATAAAACAACTTACAGAAGACATTAAAAAATCCAACAATGTTAAAGAAATGCTAAATCACGGTAATATTAATGAAGACATTGCAAAAGAAAAATTTTAAAATGTAATGCTTTATCGATTAAACCAAAATATCAAAATACTTGAGACTGGGTTATTAGTTCAACCATGCATCCCTTGGCTAGGTGCAAGTCCAGATGGACTTGTTTTAATTTATTCAAAGCCATGTTTAATTGAAATTAAGTGTCCTTACACAAAAAGAAATGAAAATCCTAATGATTTAGTTAAGGAAGAAACATTTTATATTGGTTCATTACCTACAGGAGAATTATTTCTAAAGAAGGATCACTTATTTGGCTATTATACACAAGTCCAAATGGCCCTGGGTTTATCTGGACTAACTCATTGTTTGTTCATAGTTTATGTTTATAAAGGAATTATTATTGTAAATGTTGATTTTGATGAATTTTATTTTTTAGATGTTATCGATAAGTTAAGCGATTTTTATAAAAAATATATTTTATCATTCTATGTTTCTCAGTAATAAATATTACATATCTTACATTTTTACTGTTTTATAAGAGGATCCATAAAGTTACACAATAAACAGCTTACAGTCCAAATTTGATTAATTGATCCATATAAAACAAGAGGTATTTCATTTCGTATTTGTTTATTTTTCTTAATTCGTTGTATGGCACATTCTACATGAATTCTTAAAGCTGCTATTGTTTGACTTTCTATAACCTCTTCATATGATAGCTGATCTCTCCCATTTAAAAAGGCTGGAATATTCAGTGTTACACCTAAAGGCTTAAGCAGATCATTAATTAAAAAACCCCTATCAGCCATTATAGAATCACCACTCTCCCATAGCTCTTTTTGCAAAAGTCCTGATTGCTTAACTATTTCAATATCAGAAATAGAGCCAACAAATAGTTCACTAACAAATGTTACTGCACCAGAAGGAGCAATTCCAACTAATCCTTTATAGGTTACGTGATGCTTATTATGTGAAAACAGACTTCTTTGAATCGTTAGGCTGGAAGATCTTTGACAAAGCAACTCAGTACAGTCAATAATAACTTTCGTTTGAGGATATGTCTCTTTAAAGCATTTTGGCATATTATGTTTAAGTTGATCTAAATTTGGCCAAATTGGTATAGCACCAAGTTTAAGATATATAAAATTTGACCATATAATAAGGTATCTTGAAACAGATCACTTCGAGAAAGAGTTTTAATCTGTTTACATTTTTGTCCTTACTGGCCTCTTTTTCAAGCTGAGAAATTAGTTGCGCAATCGAATTAGAGAAATGTCTATTGGCCAATGCAATAAACAATTCGAAGTTTTACGCGGCGTTTCAGGTTAAAATAGAGTAACCATAGGACAACCGACAATTTCAAGCAGCGGTTAGAATGCAATTTTTAGCCGTAAGAAAATTTCTGGCCAAAATTTATCTTTTAATTTAACCGAACCGTCAGAATCGTTTTTTGAAGAGTAGTGATCTTAACCGAAAACTTATTTCAAACAAATATCAATGATAATGTTTGGTTGTTAAAATTTTTTTTTCTCTTACACGTTTTTTAAAGAGAAAATATCCCTTTTCAGATTGTAAATGATACAACTCAAACAAATTAACTGGCAATTAAATGCCTTAGAATCAAATATTTATGTCTGCTATCTTCAATCAAACCACATGGCATTATAGGTTGCTAAACTTTGGAAAATTGGCATTTTTTTTTTATCCAATGGTATTTTATGGCCTTTTACCTTTATTTTGGCATTTTGACACAGAAAAATTTAAGTTCTTGAAAAAGTATTTATTTTGGAAAAAAAGTTGAAATTAATTTTTGCCCCTCAAGAATTTTTAAGGATAATAAAAAACACCTTTTGACTTCCGATCCGAAGATTAACTAGTTGATTTCATTGATGAAATTTGTTCAAAATAAAGTGACGGAATCATTTTGAAACAGCCGCGATATGAAAAAGGGCATTATTATGGCATTTTACATTCACACTTTTGGCATTTTCACATGTAAAAAATGTTGGCAACACTGAATTTAATTGCCAATTAAAACGACTAAAATATGACGACTTGGAATGCTCGCTTCCACGTTTGAGACATTAAAACGATTTTCCTAGCCGCATTAAAAAAACTCTTGATGCTGGAGCCTTTTGATCCAAATGCTATTCAGTTGTAGCATTTTATATCACGGCCGTTTTAATCATAATTCTATTCTCAAAATTAACTTTGACTTTTTGTGCTAGAATTCTGTCAAATACTTTGCTAACTCAAAAGCTAAAAGAATTTTATTACGTTATAAAATTTTTTTTTTTATGTTTCGACTCTAAAAAGGTTTTCAGAACTCGAATCTTGCACTGGGGCGCCATAAAAAATTGACTAATAGAAAATGTGAAATGTTCAGCTTTTTAAACAAATTTTATTTTATCAATTAAATCTAGATTATTTTTTACCACCATAATAGAGTCTAAGAAATCATTTGAAATGCGAGTACGAAGATGGCTATAAACCAAAGCGAATCCAGAGAAATCACGTTCAACTTTTACGCTGGAGAACGCTGCACCATAAACTACTTGCGATTCCATTTCGTTTTCTGGTTTTTCTTCCAGTACGCAAGAATGCTGAATTCAACGTCTAATGACACTCGTGGTTCATTAAGAGTCCATTTTAAAATTAATTGACGAATATCTTGATCTGATTCTAAAGCTGCATTAGCAACACCTTGTCTGGTTCCTCCTCCAGTATATTCAATGAAACGGCGTACTTTTTCAGCATCAATTTCTTCTGAGTTCATCGGAATCATCTCTACAGAATTTGAGGAATATGACGCATTTAATTGCATGGATTCTTCTGTTGATGAAGAACTTGATTGTTCTCGTTGAGTACAAAGTTTTTGATGGATTTTGATTAGCTGTATAATTCATCTATTCAACATTTCTGTATTAAACAGTTGATGACCCAATGTAAAGCAAAATCTAGGATCCAGAACTAAACCAGCAATAAATGCTTAACATTTAAAAAAAACTTGTTCTCGTGTATTGATTGCGTTGGTCAGTAGCATTTTTAATCCCAAATCACCTGCTGGAACGTCCTCAATTCCTATTTTCATTTGAATCCATCGAACGTAGAATTCACTAACTGATAATTTTGCGGATTGAAAATCCATCATAGCCGAATGTATTGGTAAAAATGCATCGAAATATTCATCTATTAAACTCCATGAAGCATCATTTAATTTTAATTGGTCGTGTCTTAGCCTTTGATATGCTTCTGCATTGGTATGGAAATCTTCTATCATCAAAAACGTGGAATCCCAGCGTGGTTCAATGTCTACACTAGGTTTTTTTAAATTTTTAAATGTTTGAATATATGCTACTTTTTTGGATTCGATAGCAACTTTTCTGATGTTATTTAATGCATCTTCAAACATTGATGCTACGTCCATAGCAGCAAGCTGACACACATGTGCGCCACAAAACATGGCTGAACAGAACGATCCAACTGATTTTTCAACACAAACAGTGTGGGCTTCACTATAATTCCCTTCTTCATTCTCTAAAGCGCCAATATCAATTTCCTCGTCTTCGAAATCTATAAATTCGTCATCATAAATTTCAAGGATCACTTTCATTTGAACTTGTGCATTTTGAAGAATATTTGAAGCCTTCGTCATGTTCTTTCCTTGATCTGTGCAAGTTGCGTAGATATCATTAGCACATTTTCCAATTTTTCCAATTACATTTTCTAACTGAGCAGCTAAAATTTCGCCATACTGTCGACCTTCTTGAGTAAGTATGCCTCAAGGCCTGTCGACTCGCGTAAAAACATGTAATTTTTTTGCCGAGGATTGTGGGATGCCCGGGTAGAATAACAAATCATAAACAAATAACAAACAATTTTTTGATTAAAGATGCTTTTTGTTTTGAATGTTCTAAGTGATCGATTACTTTCAAATTTTTGTACGTAAAATTTATGAAATAGATTTTCGGTTCGACTAGGAAATTCCCTATTAAAACTGTAAGTACCATTGTTTATAATAATAACAGTAGTATTAAATATTTCTTGAAACTTAATTTGAGGATCATCAAATTGGCTTACTAATGAGTAATCGGTCTGAATTATCTTTTTTGACAATATATATTTTATCATTCAGTAAATTTAAATCAAAATATGTATTTAAAAAAAAAGTTACCAGATTCAAACTGACATAATCAAACACAACATCAATAAAACAAAATAAATCACAATTATATATAATGAAAAGGAGTTAACTGATTGTTAAAATTAAAAAATATTGAAGAACTTTAAAAACGTTAGAACTTTAAAAACGTTAGAACTTTAAAACCGTAGAACTTTAAAACCGTTAGAACTTTAAAACCAAAGATTTTTAAAACCATTAGAACTTTAAAACCGAAGAACTTTAAAACCAAAGAACTTAACTATACAACTTCATATAATTTTTACAATTTTTCATACAATATTTTAAAATAGAAATTATTTGTGTAGCAAACGTTTCATCTTTTTATCACTTCTTTTATTTCGTGGACAAAGATCACGATTGTACAGTTTAATAAAATAAAAAATTCTCGTAATGACAAAGGTAAGAACTATTTTTTTTTGTAAATAAAAAGCATGTTCAATATGATATTTAAATAAAAAGTCAAAAGTACAGGTTTCTATTATTTTAGAAGATAATTTAAAAGCTAGGTCTTCAGTATCAAGCCACTTTTCAATAAATTCCATGAATACTGCTTCCATATGACAAATCAATGATACTAATAACAAATTTGGTGAACAATTTTGACTGTATGTTTGTTTATTGACTTCCAAACCATGTTTACTAGCTATCGTAATATCTACTAATTCATGACAAAGTACTACCTCACACTGTTGGCACAAGCAAACTCTTTTTATTAACAAGTTAGCAAAATCCGTATGTGCTTGTGCAATATTTTTTTTCATAAGAATTGTAACAGGAAATCTGTTCAAAAGATTATTTTTTTTTTGTCAGCAAAAAATAAACATTCTTCTTTAGTTGTTTTTTTTTGTACATTTTCAAATAAAGAATTAATATCTAATACCAAACTAAAATCTGTTTCTGTCAGACAGTTGCTATTAGATTTGCTAGTTTCTACTGACAATAACAATAAAGAATTCTGGTAAGCTGCTCGAAATTGTCTAACTGTTGGTCTGTCATTCCAGCTTCCTTTGCTTCGAATAGTTCCAAAAAAACTTTCTAAACAATCTTGATTAAAGCGAGAAGTGCTAACACAATGAAATCCTTCTGAGAGAAGCTCCTGACAAAGTTTCAGTATACTGTTTATTGTAACATCTAACCCCCAATGACTAGCTATCTGGGATTGGGATTTTACATCACAAAACTTCCATTTCTTAATCCAAGTTTGTAGTTCCCTTAACAGTAAAATATTATTTCCCTTTGCTGTTATAGCACAACGAGCAGGTTTATCTGCATGAAGCTTACTTGAATTCATCAGGTCAAAAAGAGTATCAATTTTATCAACAAATTGGGCAGTCTGTAATACAGTTGGTGGTAAAACATTTGCTGTGACACACAAAGACAATGCTGTAGCAACCTGATGACTAAACACTTGTGTGGCTAGATTAACTTTCATTTTTAGAAATGCTCCAGCATCAAGATGTCTATCAGTCAATTTTGGTGCAAGACGGATAGGGTTGCATTTGTCTACCTCATACAGCATACGAATGTGATGCCATGAGACTATATTACCACCAATATCAATGTTATGTCGCATAAGATTATTACGTACACTTTTAATTAGGTGAGGGGGATCAAAGATAATATGAACTGTATTTTTGAAAGATGGATAGTGAATACAAGATTTCATTTTTGAAAAACCAAGGATTTTAAGTGCTCCAATATTGGTTGATCCTTGATCACACACAATACACCTGACTAACAATCCACAGTCCTGAACTCTTAATATAGCTTCTTGAATAAACTTAGCAAGGTTAACTGTTGAAACAGTTGAGTTACTAAAGAAATAAGCAATTGGTTGCTTCCATTTAGTGGCAATACCTCTGATAATAAAAACTAGAGCCTGATTCAGTGGTTTCTTAGTTTTTATTCCAAAAACAACATCTGCACTCTTATCATAATCTAAGTGGTGTTTAATTGCCATCTCATCCAATACTAAACTGCAATTACGATCATGTTGATTCATATTATCAACACGTAGTTTTAGTAAAGTGAACAACTTTTGTGAGAATCCAGTTTGCATATCTCCATAAGCTCTTGAAAGAAATAATTTCAAAGTGGTGCTACTCGGTAAAGAAAAAATAGAACTTAAAATTCTGTAAGTTTGTGGGCTATGAAAAAAAAGTCGTAGTCCTTGTAGTTTGTCCGATATTGTCCAACGTCTACCTTTTTTATGTCGGGAACTCATTTTTAATTGACTTGCAAAAAACTTTTGCTGATCATTGGAAAGAAAGTTTCTAGATAAATCTAAAATATGATTAATTGAGACATTACATTTTTTTTGCTTTTTTTTTTCCAATAGTTTTATTTTTTTTGTAAGCCTGCTTATTGTAACACGACATGTACGCAATGAATTTTGCACTTTTTTATGCTTAGTAATGTCAACACTTTCTTGATTGTTTTGAATGTTGGGATTTTCAAATATTCTAATATTTTTTTCAATTTGTATTTTTTTAGTTTTAGAAGGCAAAGGACTTCTTTTAGGAGATGGTTTTCTTTTACCCCCTATAGATTGTGGTGGATTTGAAACATTAAATATAGTAGGAATGGCATTATAGAGAAGACGTTTTCCCTCGTTGTTTGTTAAATAGTACATCGAACTTTCAAAATGATTACTACACAAACGAAAATCTTTGTTCAAAGTTTCGACAGGTTTTCCATCTAAATCTGCTCTTCTACAATTTATAACCCATTTCTTGCACCTGTAGAATAAAAGTAATATCAATAATATGTAATTTTTGTTGCCTAATATATTTGTGTAATGAGTTAATCATTTTAACGTCTATCGTCAAACTTTTATTGTATTACTCCCTATAAAAATTTCGTTGTATAATGTTCAATTTAAAATTGTTCAACGTTCAAAACAAAACTGATAAGATTACAAAAAAAATAAAATACAGAGAATTATTTATTAAGGAATAAAATATTCAATTAGGCACTCCAATTGACTACTTAGTACGTACCTATCTTTGTCTTTTGGAAAACGAAAAAATGAAACACTCTTGTCAGCTATTCCACTAGTATTTGTGCAGTTTATCGCTGCGCAATATGAAGGCATTTCTGAATAATGAAGATAATTATCTATTGTAGAAAAACCAAAGATAATACAGAAAACAGTTTCAACTAAGTTTGTTGTTGTTTAACTTCTATACTACCAGGACATCCCATAATGCTTTGCGCGTACGATTACACTCTTAAGTATGTAAAAACGAAAGAGTCGACAGGCCTTGGTATGCCTAAGGTTCTGTCAGCTATTTGCCCGTCCTTCACATATCTACAGTTAACTCCAAACACGTTTCTTCCATTTCGCGACGCACTATTAAACATCAACGAGACAAGAACATTTTCAGTTTCTTCTCTTATGAGCGAAAAAATATTTTCACACGCAAGTTGAATGTAGCGTTTCATGCTATGACGATTTATAACAATTTTGAATTCTTTGAGTGCATTTTTCACTAAAGACAATTGTCCGATTTCATCAGCTGACTCGAAAGACAAGTTACGATTCATCATTAACTTAATCACTTCTCTAATTAATTGATTTACATCAACGTCCAGTTTGATTCGTTTAATTAATTGAATCTCATCGTCATTTCGATTCTTTGTAGCCGAAGTAGCTTCAACTAAGTCGATTTCGCCTGCTTTTTCTTTGTGTTTTCGAAGAAGGTGATCTTTGAGGTTACTTAACTTGCCTTTGTAAAATTTTTTGCACATTTTACACTTTCCACCTTCTTTACTAATTTCAAATTGACTTTTCACTTGTTTGTGCAATAAATTATTCTCCATATTTGTCTTTAAATCTTAAGGAAAACAAAAACAGTGATAAGAAAATAGTTATTCCAAGATCTATTTATACCACAGGACAATCGTTTAAACCGCGAAAAATGAATAATTAGATTAATAATCGTTTTTTAATGCGGCTAGGAAAATCGTTTTAATGTCTCAAACGTGGAAGCGAGCATTCCAAGTCGTCATATTTTAGTCGTTTTAATTGGCAATTAAATTCAGTGTTGCCAACATTTTTTACATGTGAAAATGCCAAAAGCGTGAATGTAAAATGCCATAATAATTAGTAACCAGACTAGTCTATGGATAGACTTACAACACAGACATAGACAATTCTGTATGTTGTAATGGACACAACAAATGTTTAATTTTTTGTCCTTGTTGTGTCTATCAAATTTTTGATGGTGTCCTAAGATTGCTCAGTTAAAAAATAATGTTCACTTCATAAGTCTACAAAGCATAATTTTTTGTCTATTTGGTGTCTATGATTTTGTCTAAATTTACTTGATTTCATAAAACCAGAAATATTGATTTTTGCCAATAAAATCTAAATTACCCAAAAAATCCCTTAGAAACAAAAAAGAAAATATACGATACATTATATTTGAATTTTATTTCATGGTAAAAATGACTTTTATGGTGACAAATTTAAAGTGGTGACAAATTTTAGGACGGAATATGACAATAATGTTTACACAAATAGTTGATTTTCCAAAATTTAGATCCAATCATAGTCAGATTCACAGTCTGAGGATAGAATGTTAAGAAAAATCCCAAACTGGAGAGGGCATTTTAAAAATAAATTTTTACGCACATTCACTGAGAATTGAAAAACAACTGAACTGAGTAATTAATGAACTTCAATTGAGCACAAAATAGTCCATTTTGAGGTTTTTAAATAGACATTAACTTTTTAATCAACAGCACACGCTGGACAAAAAATTAAAAAATGAACTTCTGTTAGAAAAATTTTATTTTTAATTTTGTGCTCGTTTTCAGTTTTTGAAACGATGCTGCAGTGAAAATTTAATTACTCGTTATAAGTCCAAATTATATATGAAATAGATCTTCTATACCTCATTAAAAAATCGAGATTGTTCATTTAGTGTCCGTTTTTAAAATGATTGTCTAGAAAGACAAACATTTTTTATAGACAATTCATTTTTGATAGTTGTAATTAAAATTGTTGCAATTAGTGCTTTGTCGAAGTCTATTTTTGTCCTTTTATAATAAGGGCATTAGAGATTGTCTGGTTGCTAATAATAATGCCCTTTTTCATATCGCGGCTGTTTCAAAATGATTCCGTCACTTTATTTTGAACAAATTTCATCAATGAAATCAACTAGTTAATCTTCGGATCGGAAGTCAAAAGGTGTTTTTTATTATCCTTAAAAATTCTTGAGGGGCAAAAATTAATTTCAACTTTTTTTCCAAAATAAATACTTTTTCAAGAACTTAAATTTTTCTGTGTCAAAATGCCAAAATAAAGGTAAAAGGCCATAAAATACCATTGGATAAAAAAAAAATGCCAATTTTCCAAAGTTTAGCAACCTATAATGCCATGTGGTTTGATTGAAGATAGCAGACATAAATATTTGATTCTAAGGCATTTAATTGCCAGTTAATTTGTTTGAGTTGTATCATTTACAATCTGAAAAGGGATATTTTCTCTTTAAAAAACGTGTAAGAGAAAAAAAAATTTTAACAACCAAACATTATCATTGATATTTGTTTGAAATAAGTTTTCGGTTAAGATCACTACTCTTCAAAAAACGATTCTGACGGTTCGGTTAAATTAAAAGATAAATTTTGGCCAGAAATTTTCTTACGGCTAAAAATTGCATTCTAACCGCTGCTTGAAATTGTCGGTTGTCCTATGGTTACTCTATTTTAACCTGAAACGCCGCGCTGCACAGTGGAAAATTGTAGAGCAACAGCATATCATAAATGTTTTTTACTAATGTCGCTACTATCATTATATTTCAATTTTATTTAATAGTTTAATAGTCAATCATTACTATAATGCAGGAATTTCACATAATTTTATGTAAAAATAAAAGATTTGAAGCCCTATTGTTTATTACTTTTGCGGATGTTCATTTCAAACCTGTTCGCTTCATCACTTTAAAAGTGAATTTTCTATAAAACTTTCTAGGAATAAGTATAAAGTATTATACATTTTTGAAAATCTCATGTTATGGAGATTTTAAGAAAATTATACATTTTTACTTATATGGTTCAGTTTAGGAGTAATTATTTGAACAATAAAATAAATGAAAAAAAATAATATTCTTCAAGTTCACTGAGACTTTTGGTAGTTACCCACGCTTCCCCACGCTTTACATTTAATGTAGTATTGTAGCCTAGGTGTTTATTAAAAACATGTATAAGAATGAGTTGCAGAAACGTGCGGTTTCCGAAATTATCGAGAAAAGAGTGATAAAAGTAAAAAAACAGAAAACCGCTTTTTATCGTGGTTTCAAATTTTGTTCATTTATAACAATAGCTTGGTATATGTTTTTTAACTTATTATCAATTTTTTATTGATACCATGGCATTCTTTTATTTTTGCACTCATTTTGTGGTGAATGTACACTGCCAATATATAAAGAGTTGAAACATTTACATCAGTATAAGAAACTCACAGTGGAAATTAAACCGACTCGTTTGACTATTGAATATTACTTAAGTTACTTTTGTGACTTGTTAAAATTACAACTTTTAAGTGTTTGAAATGTAAATTATTGCTTTCCTATATTGATGGAGGAATGACAGTTGAGGCACTGTCAACAATTTTAAAAGAAAATTATCAACTTTCTGAGGACAACTTGTGTTTCATCATTAGTGGTATTTAAAGGCACATTATTCCGTCTTTTAATAAACGATGGAGCATATCTTTAATACATATCTTCAGGCGTTGCATTCAATAGGAGAAGAAGCAGAAGCAAAACTTGTGGAATCATTAAGGATTGCTGATAAAGACAAAAAAAAATTAACATCGAGTTTTATGGAAAACGCAAGCCAGAAAAATATGCTAACTGATGAAGAAGCACTCAGCGTGTTTATTGATTTAGATTTAACAAAAGCACAATATTTGTATATGAGGAAGGTGACAAATGAACGAAACTGTTCCATGTTCCCACCATATTGTAAAATTCAAGAAATTAAACAGACCTGCTATCCACCATCTTCTGCAATAGAAATTACGAACACACATGCGAAAATTCTGGAACTGCAAGATTTATTGGATCACACTGTAGCTAGAATTTTGACCATAGATTCTCTGTACAGTATTGAATTCAAGCATTTACTTTCATATAGTAAATGGGGCTGTGATGGTTCCTCTGGCCAAAGCCAATACAAGTAGAAACTTCCAGAGGAATCTGAACTTATTTCTTATGCAAATTTGTTTACTAGTTCTTTGGTGCCTATCAAACTAATTGATAAAGTAACTGGCGCAGTTGTTTGGCAAAATCCGGCACCTTCATATGTTCGTTTTTGTCGACCTATATGCATTAAATTTTGCAAAGAGACTTCCAAGAAAACTAAAGCCATTGTAGATGAAGTAAAGAGCCAAATAAACTCTTTGCGTGAAATGTGCAAGAACTTGATGAAGATACTCTGCAGCTTTTGAAAGTCAACGAACTGATTTCAGGAACTGAAAGTCCCTATGTAGTTATGATATAGTACCTTTAAGGTGGTACCAGGGTAAAAAACGGCTATTTTTGATAAAATTTTGAAAAATACCAAAATTAATGTTTTGAATTCTTAAATCTACCTATTTCAATATGCGTTTTGCAAAAAGTCAAAAATCTTCTTAATTTTAATCAAATTTGGCCTTTTTTTAAAGAGCAGTTTGGTTCTTGCTTCATAACAACGACCTTAGAAACGCTTTTTATCTCGCTAAATCTCAATTTTTCAGAAAAAATAACTTTTCATAGAAAATAGATAATAGGCTGAAATTTTGCATGTTTAAAGATGAACATATTACGAATGTTGTCTGTGAAGCAAATTTTTGTTATTTTTTATTTAAAACTCATTTTTATCATGCTTTGGTCCCAAACTACCCTTAACTTTATATCTTAAAGTTCGAATGTCAACCTGGTAAAATTAAAAGTATTTTAAAAAATTCTGTTTCATAGACAACATTCAATACATTAAAGAATTCATGTTCAAATTTTCAAGCAGTTTTGACTCTTTTTGAGTTAGTTATATTAGATGAAAGAATAAGCAGTTTTGGGGGTAACATAGCACTAATTATGCGCATAATTAATGACGTCATCACTAAAAATTTTTTTTGGCTACTGTTTTATATATTTTTTTTGTTCATTAATAGAAAAGAGCTAAAGTCTATTAATAGTTTTCAATTTCTTGTTAAAAAGTTGCCTTTACCCTGGTACCACCTTAATATACCTATACATTACTTCATAAAAGCAACTATTTAAAAATTGTTATTAAGAAACTGTTTTAAATATTTCTATAATTAGTAAGTAAGCACTTTATGTATTTTTCGTCGTTTTTAATAATTTTAAGGTATTTTCATACATTTGTAAAGCATTGTGTTAAAGTGTAAATTAACTAACTGCCAATTTTGAAGTTTTTGATTTTTATTTATTTTTAATATTGTATTACAAAAAATTCTTTTAAAAAGTATTTCTCAAGAAGCGTCATATACTACTTTACATTTGTGCAAAATTTCAAATCTCTATTTTTAGTAACAAAAAAGTTATCGATTTTTGGTCCGAAACACACCTTTATTTTCCACTGTGCAACGTCCTTCAAGATTTAAAATAGGATTAAAAAACGAAAAGGAAATTGATAATCAGCTAACCGAGTTGCATAACTTAAAAATTGATATTTTAAAAATAAAGTGGGGTGGCCTTACATACAAAATGACTCTTGGTGCACAATTCTTCCCACGATTGCAAGAACTGATTTTTGGATTTATTATAGAAAAATATGATTGGTTTCAAAATGGTTTTATAAGCTTTTACTAACATGAAGTTGGCCAGAAGTTATAATATATTAAATAAGTCCGAACAATTCATGATTTTTTTAGTAATAACAACACATCCATGTTGTACCATTGACTATTTAACTATTTTTTTAAAACGCTAAAAAATGATACTTCTTTGTCGATTGAAAAAAAGTCGAAAGTATAATTTTTGCGCAAAATATGAGAGCATAACACAAGCTTTGAATGGTTTAAATTGATTCAATAGTATAGACAAAAAATTCCCGGAAGCAAGAAGTGGCCTGAGGTACAATAAGTTCCCCTACTAAAACTATGTCACTTTATGTCCTTACAACCGATTTACTAATAAATCTTATTAATGAAAATTTTCTCCCTGGTGCATTTGAGTAAAGTGTCCTTGACTCTCATTTAAAATTAGACGTAATCAGACCGGAAATAAAAAATTATTCAAAAAAATAATCTTAGTGATATTTAAGATCTTTAAAACTGCAACAAAATTTGTATATAAAAGTATTTAGAAAAGTCAAAAAGATTTCGTGTTGCTTTTAAATTGTTCTGTTTTAAATTGTTCTGAAAAACCAGTTGGATCAGGAAGCAAATCTAAATCGCCTTCAAACCATTCTAAATCAGGTAACAACGGTTTTTTAATATTTTCCCGTCCAACCGCATTATTTTTAATAATTGCTGGAATGTCCATATGAGCAACGTAAAATGGCAATCCGTTTACGATTCCAACACCACACCCTAGTTTTTTTGCACCAGCCCATAAAATCTGTTGAAAACATCCTACTTTCATACCATTTTTTGCTTTAAAGGAATTCCAATCAAAATGTCTCTCTTGATCATGCCATGTCTTAATGACAGCTTTCCACGATGGAAATATATTTCCCCATGCCCAACATTCTCCCCCACTTTCTGTTTTCCCCCAACTCGAACTTTCCATTTTTCCATTATCTGCCCAGGTTTGAGCTTGATGCGCAAGTTTGTAGTCATAAACAAGTGTACTTGTGTTGTGATTTAAACGGTACTTGTTATGATAAACTAAACATTCGTCTTGGCAGCGGATGTCGCATTGCGCATCGGTCATTTCAAAAAAAGCTATGCATAGAACGATTTCTATAACCGGCATTAACATAACTGCGAGAAGCACTTTTTGGATGCAGCTTTGATTTTTCAGCAGATTTTTATCTTAAGCTTAAAATTGTTGCACGCTTCTTATTCGGTATTTTGCGCCCAAGGTTACTCCATCAAGCGTGCAATTGAAAACGGGAAAGATATTAAGTTTTCATAATGTGAGTAATTTTGTATAAAGTATAGTTATAATAATCTTGAAGTACTGTTTAAGACTTGAATAGCACGTGCTATATTTTTCAGTCTTCTATTTATCTGTTGATGCGTTACTAGCCTTTATAAGTTAGTAAGAAAGCCTTTAAAATGTTCTTCCGGAGGGTATAGAGACGGGAGCAACGAACCGTACAAGTTTCCATTTTTAAAAATAAAAGAACTCAAAGGAGGAGCATCACAATTCTAAGTTTCACAATTTTCTCATGGTTATGAAACAGCCAAAAAGGTCAGAACTGAAGAAAAAAAATTTCACTGAAATGTTTGTCACAATTACGATTTGACAAAAATTATCAAAATTGTAAATGTGCTATTATACCGTACATATAGTAATGAAACCTAACATTCTTTCTCTTCTTTTTTAAATGGACGTTATGAAGAAAGAAAAAAAGTTCTACAATTAGTAAAAGAAGAGCTCGGACGGAAAATTTCCATGAAAAAAACCCATGATATTTCAATTGGTATTTGGAAAAGTTTGAATTTTTCATGGAAAAACCGTGATCGATTGGTTTGCCATGGTGTTCAAATATCAATTAAAATACCATAAGTATTTTTTTCATCAACTTCATATAGATAAGCCATGATCCATGGGTTTCTATGGTGGCCAAATACCTATTGAAATACCATATTTTGTTTTCACGGTTTCTTCATGAAATTCTTCGGTTTCTTTGAAATCACATAGTATTTTAATTGGCATATAAGCACCATGCAAACCCATGGCGCATCAGTTTTGCAGCTGATGTATCATGGGTTTGCAAGTATCATTAAGCTTTTTATTCTTATTTTATAAAAGTTTTTTTTTTATTTATCTATTTTCTTTTTGTTCAATGTTTGATGGAATGTACGTTTTGAAAAAACGGATTATTGTAAGAAAAACCTTAAAATTCCTTAAAAGCTTCAATAGGGTTATAACATTTTTGAACCTTTTTTGGTCCTACAACCTGAGAAATGTTAAACTAGTTTACAGTACAGTTATAAAAATGTTTACCTCCACCCTATCGATCGGAGCTAATAAGAGTAAAGAAAAATTTTATTAAGAAGTTTACCAAATAGTAATCATTAATTATAAGTGAACAACTTTTCATAATTTTTAAGTATATATTTGTAGCCTTTGAGAGATTAGACTATTTGGATAAGTAGCGCAACTATTTGTCATGTGACATTTATGCATCTCTTTTATGTAAAATGTATGAACGCTAAAAACCATCTGAGTGGTGAAGTCTCGAACCGACCGAAAACCGCTGTGAAAGCATAGAATTTTATCGCAGAAGACCTACTTAAGGTAGCATCAAAGCAATAGCACAAGTGAAAATCGATATTGTTACGTCGCTGATACGCGGACAGTTTCCACATAAATTCTGTTTACTGACAAAATAACTTTCAACGTGTAGGTATCATTTAATTAACGATAGAGTGTATGCTCTGTAATTACAAGATGCAACAGAGCTCTTCCGAGAGTTGAGAGAGGTAACCATCCGGCTTCTGTGATGGTTTGATGGAAAGCTGCATATGCTTGTTTCACCAAGCTTCGTTTGTGTGAAAACGGAGTTAAAACTTCGGTAAAAGTATATCAATCCGAGGTTTTGGAAAATCTTGTTTGCAAATAATATTGTTTTGAAGCCTCCCAACACAATATTATTTGAAAACAAGCCTGGATATTTCATCAAGATCCTGTCCATAAGGCAAAATTTACTCAACAGTGGCTCAAAAACAACGTTCCGGAGTTTATGTAACTGACCTGAGTAAATTGGGTTACAATTTAAGGTCTGTGATAGAGAACATCCGTTTTGAAAAGTTCCTAATTTTTAATGAAATAATTAATGTAATGTAAAATAATAACTTTGCAATATTTTTGAAGTACTTTGTTTTTTAATTGTCTAATATTATTGAATCATAGCAACGTATTTTAAACTCTACATTAACACTAATTGTAATACTTTTGAAGTTGGAGTACAAACTTACAGGTTATCAATATTTAGATTGTCGCATGCTACTTATGAATGGTATCGGAGCTCTTGCAAAATGTTTTGTAAGCAATATGCAATCGGGAATGTTTTGTAATATACAATGAATATGCAACCGGGAATGTATTGTAATATGTAATGAATAGTTTTCAGGTTGACAAAAACAATAAAAGTTGTTTTAGAAAGTAAAGTTCAGTTAAAGTGTGCAACTGACTAATTAGATATAGCAAACGTCTTTTCCAATATTGTAAATGTAAATCGATCCTCATACAGTTGTAATCGACTGCATATATAGCTGCATAAAGGAATAAAAAGAAAACGGTTCATAAAATTGCGTTATAGTTCTGCTTAAAAAAAGTTTAGAATGTTTTTTGACTACCGGGTTTTCAACCTCTGATCATTTCGAACTTTTGCATATTAAACAATGAAAGTTGATTATTTAAATGTACCGTAAAAGGGTCTAACTTTACACAACCATTGGTAACTTTGCACAACGACATGCCAAAGATGTTTTACTCTTTAGCAGCTATAAGTTTGAACTACAAATGCAAATCACTTTAGACCCCGACGATTTGTGTCAATATGAAACTCATGTAAATTAGTTTTATAAACGTGATTTCAGGCAACACGAGTTGTTTTGTCTAAAAATAGAAGTAGAAAACAAAAATTATTTTTTTATAACTTTTATCTGTGATTAGAATTGAACTCAAAAGTGAATAAACTGCTTAAAGTGTTTGTTATAATATTGGTTTGAAGTATACTAAGTGTTCAACCGATTGTCGATAAAAAAAATAAAATAAAATAAAATTTAATTATCTTGTAAATAAAATACTTTTTTTGGTAGAAATCGGGGTAGCTTTACACAATGCATAAAGTTACCAAATGTCGTTAGTCATCAAAAAGCGATTTTTTCTAAAACTTCATGCTTATATTTTATATAAGCAGAGTTATTTCATACTTTTTTTTATTGTTTTCATTATATCTTGGTTCAAATTAAATTCAGACTCAGAGTCAAATTAGATTAATATAACGTTTTTACCAGATGTAAAGTATAAAAAGGAGGTTAAGACCAGAAAGTATAAAGACTATACAGAGGACTACCTATCAAAATGTGAAGATGTAAAATCTAAAAAGCTGACATAAGAGCAAGCTGCTGCAAAATATGGTGCTCGTCAAAAACAATTTGTTACAAATTGAAAGGAAAGCATGAAAGCAAGTTTAGGAGTTAAAGTTCTGTTAGTCAATAAATTGTCCTCTCAGATTTCTCCAGACGTTATTAAAGGCTGGGAAGAAAAAAAATTTGTGCTGGAATTAGACTTTCAATGGGCTTTTGAACTCTGTTTTGTTAATTTTGATTTTTTGTTTTAAAAAAGGAAGTCTTTAATTCCTTTTGCTCAAGTTTACATACATAAGAAGAAACCTTTTGTGTGTGTGTGTGTTTTTTTTGTCTTTAATAAGGTTGTATTGGTTAATTTTGCACATTTTTTAAACATCTCGAAAAACTACTTCTTTGTTTGTAAAAACAAATTTAACAATTAAAATAGAATTTAGATATCCTAAATGATTTGTTGGTTTACATCAATATAATAGAAGTTTAAAGCATATTTTTATAGATGAAAATTATAAGTCAAACTTTTGTGCAAAGTAAAACACTTTTACGGAATGAAATGTTAAAATAGTAATTAATTACGTAAATCCAAAACTAGCACTTGAAATCATCACAGAGACAAACTATGTTTAATTCCTGCCTCTCGTAAGTTAATAAAATGAGAAAAATTTCTCATTCTTATTTTGAAATCTTTTTTAAAAATTTAATCAAGCTATTTTTCGTAATGGCAATAAAAGCAATACTTTTGCTGCAGAGTTGTTATCTGTCCAATATGTCCAAGACAAATTTTCTGCCGACATAAAATATGTCCAAAATATTTTTCTGCCTACCAACTTTAACATAACTTTATGTCTGAGATACTATCTGCCGACATAAATTATGTCAGAAATATTTTTCTGCCTACTAACTTTGACATAACTTTATGTCTAAAACATTTTCTACCGACATAAAATATGTCCGAAATATTTTTCTGCCAATTTACTTTGACATAATTTTATGTCTGAGACATTTTCTGCCGACATAAAATATGTCAGAAACATTTTTCTGTCCACATATTTTGACATAACTTTATATCTGAGACATTTTCTGCCGACAAATTATGTCAGAAACATTTTTCTGTCCACATATTTTGACATAACTTTATATCTGAGACATTTTCTGCCGACAAATTATGTCAGAAACATTTTTCTGTCCACATATTTTGACATAATTTCATGTCTGAGACATTTGCTGTTTCTTATTTTAGAAGAAAAAATCGTACAACTTTATTGCTCATTTCAGATTAATTTGACGAGTAAAACAAAAGTTTCGATTTCCCCTTATTAGAATGTAAAAACTTAGTCTCAAACTTAGTTTTTATTACTGAATGTGGTTTTTATTATATGGCGTCCTGTGCCACATTTGAAATTATGTTAAGTAGAAAGAAAAGTAGAACTTTTAAAGGGTCGAACCATTTACAGCATAAATTCGACGATCTAATCGTCTACAACATAATAAAAATAGAAAATAACTCTTTGTCAGAATATTTAATTCCGTTCCAGGATAGGTCGAATAATTTATGGTCGAAGCAAACCTTATTAAAAATTTAATTTTTCACCAGCGCACAGTGGAAAATAAAGGTGTGTTTCGGACCAAAAATCGATAACTTTTTTGTTACTAAAAATAGAGATTTGAAATTTTGCACAAATGTAAAGTAGTATATGACGCTTCTTGAGAAATACTTTTTAAAAGAATTTTTTGTAATACAATATTAAAAATAAATAAAAATCAAAAACTTCAAAATTGGCAGTTAGTTAATTTACACTTTAACACAATGCTTTACAAATGTATGAAAATACCTTAAAATTATTAAAAACGACGAAAAATACATAAAGTGCTTACTTACTAATTATAGAAATATTTAAAACAGTTTCTTAATAACAATTTTTAAATAGTTGCTTTTATGAAGTAATGTATAGGTATATTAAGGTGGTACCAGGGTAAAGGCAACTTTTTAACAAGAAATTGAAAACTATTAATAGACTTTAGCTCTTTTCTATTAATGAACAAAAAAAATATATAAAACAGTAGCCAAAAAAAATTTTTAGTGATGACGTCATTAATTATGCGCATAATTAGTGCTATGTTACCCCCAAAACTGCTTATTCTTTCATCTAATATAACTAACTCAAAAAGAGTCAAAACTGCTTGAAAATTTGAACATGAATTCTTTAATGTATTGAATGTTGTCTATGAAACAGAATTTTTTAAAATACTTTTAATTTTACCAGGTTGACATTCGAACTTTAAGATATAAAGTTAAGGGTAGTTTGGGACCAAAGCATGATAAAAATGAGTTTTAAATAAAAAATAACAAAAATTTGCTTCACAGACAACATTCGTAATATGTTCATCTTTAAACATGCAAAATTTCAGCCTATTATCTATTTTCTATGAAAAGTTATTTTTTCTGAAAAATTGAGATTTAGCGAGATAAAAAGCGTTTCTAAGGTCGTTGTTATGAAGCAAGAACCAAACTGCTCTTTAAAAAAAGGCCAAATTTGATTAAAATTAAGAAGATTTTTGACTTTTTGCAAAACGCATATTGAAATAGGTAGATTTAAGAATTCAAAACATTAATTTTGGTATTTTTCAAAATTTTATCAAAAATAGCCGTTTTTTACCTTTCACTTGACGGAATTATATATCTTAATTAATTATATTGTTATCAATAGGAAGTAATGGTACGATGTGATCATACTAAAAATCTGGCTCAAGGAACACAAATCTCCTATAAATAGGTTTGTAACATAAAAACCTCTTAAAACGCAACCACAACCACAGTCTTTAGCTGCCATATTCATTTAAATATTCATTTAAATATGATCATAATGCGTAAGTGAAATATTGAAACGCAGCGACCAATGCTATAAACAAAAAAAACGAAGTTTTTTCCGTAAAACACGAAGTTTTTACCGTAAAAAGCGAAGTAATCAACCAATCATATTTTTAAATAAAGATTTTACATTCAAGCTTATATACAAATAGTTATAAACTAATGTAAAGTAAACTACTAATAGTGCTAATGATATATAACAAGGGTAATAATAATGGCAATTTAATTATTATATTCAAAAACAGCAGAGATATATTACAGTATATAAAATTAACAATGATAACATGATGTAATGTATAGTATATATCAATTTTATATATATTAAATATATATATACTTCCAATAGTTTTATTAACTTAATACACTAACATTGAAAATAGCTTCTCCTACACTCTATAATACGATAAATTGTGTTGGTAGAGATTCCATGACAGTCTCTGAGAACATGAAAAAAAACATTTGTGCCAATAAAATGAAGAAATACCATTATTTGGAAAAGTACTGAAATGCTTTTATTTCGCTTAGTGTAATGTTGCAAATCATCTTTAAGCCTAGTTTCTAAAAAATCTAATACAGCTCTTGGGACTCGATACTGCTCTCAAAAAACGTTGTCAGAAACATCTTCGTTAAAAAAGCGACCATTAAACTAAAATGATATTGAAAAACAAAACAAAAATATAATTTCTGCGCCTATTTAGTGTGATTTCTGATTTTGTTCGATAAAAAATCATTAAAAAATATATATATATAGTAATTTTAAGTAATGTTTTAAACACCAACCTCTCGAGGCAATCGGTGGCGAAGCTCATTTTCTGCAACTTCGAAATCTAAGTCTTCATCCGAAAAAATTAAATTCATGTTCCTACTTTAATTTTACACAGTTTTTTTAAACACCAAATACTAGAATGTAAAAATATTCATAAAAATAGAATAGACAGCACAGCATACTTAATGACTAATAAAATTTATTAAGTAGGCCTACTAATAAAAATTACAATAAAAATTACTATTATATTACTACTATATATTACGGATAAAAAAAGTTCGTGAATTTTAGTGACGTATACGTTTTATGCTTTATAGAAATGGCCGAAAAAAATACAAACAGCGATAAATTCTTCGAGTTTTCGAATTTTTTTACGTAAAAATAATTTACTTAAAAAATTGCGTTTTTACGAAAGATTTATTTTCTCGAATAAAACTTCGAATTCTTTATAGCATTGGCCCCAGATGATAAAAAATAAAAAATTAAGAGAATACAGTATATTAAATATTACTGTTCAGTAAAAGATGCTAAATCAAAATCAAACATAAGATAATAATGTTTAGATGATCCGCTGTAAAACTTTCATTTTAATATCTTCCATTCCAGATCAGAAATATTTTTCATCTATTGTCTGACTTCATTAGATATTTAATTTTATAAACTAAACCAACAACTTCAATAAATTCTGTCACTTAATGTCAAGAATATTTCTTTCCGCTTTCAAATTTCGTTAAAATATCTCACTTTTCTTTTTGCTACTTCTAGTTCATTATCAAGTATGTTTACTCCAAAATCAATTTCATCATAATTTTCACAATTTAAACTTGTGTTAGACTCTAGCTTAAAAATGATCTGTTTTATTTGTCTTGGAGAGGTTTTTTTGACATTTTCTTTGTTAAATTTTAAATATAAAATAACTTTCATTTCATGTGTCTCAGTTAAAATATATGATTTTTCCTCTCACCTTTTTGTAATAGTTGTCTTTCCTAATTTAGCTTTTGGGTAGGTTGTATTATTTTAGATGAAACAATTGATGTTGATGATATTTTCCCAGGAGTGGTTTTAACTTTAATAATATCATTAAAAACATAAGCTTCAATATCTACTATTGGCTTATCAGCAACATTTGCAGCTAAGAAATAAATTTCAGTAAAGATATTTTCATTAAAAGGAAAAAATCCATTACATTTAAAATTGGTACAAAAGCATGAGAATAAGCTTGACCGACAAGGTATATTTAAATAGCTGCTATTATAACGCAAACACAATATAAAAGATATATCATAAATTGTAACTTGTTTAACAGCATTTCCTAGAGATATCATTTAATTATTCATGGGATTGTTATGAGGATGAGATGTCATTAAAATTTTGCCAGAACTATATACAAGTAATGGTGGGATGTTACTTCCAGTAGCATTAATGGCTGTAATAATAGTTGCACTGTTGCCTTATTCTGCACTAGTCATGCTTCCTACTTGTGTTTTGCCATTTGAAACTATGATTTTTGGTGGTATGCAAACTGTGGGAAATCCTGTTGCATTAGTTTTAAATGTTTGATGGTTCAAAATGAAAACACATAGAAACATTTTTACAACTTTCATATAATTTTTATGGTTTCTCTATTGAATGCAGAAGATCAGCTGCAAACAAACTTAATCATTAAAATTGATCGTCAGGCAATTACACATAAATGAATTTTTTGATAATTTTTAATGGCATATAACGCTGATCACTCTTCTGCTGGGTAACAGCCTGCCCTCCGTCCCAAGTATTATACTTTTATTAAAACAGCCCCTGGCTGATGCAGCCAAAACTATGAAAGTTATATACTGAGTTATGTACTTTAGACTAGTTATTTAATGAAATACACTGTAATGAATTATGATTTAGGCTCAGAAATTTTTTTATTATACATAAAAACAAATTATATGGATTGTATATATTTATTTCATATATTTAGTACTCAATTAGAAAAATATAATGAATGAAAATATATTTAAACGTATGGCAAATTTTGATTTGGAAAATGAATCTTCGGGAAGTGAATTAGAAGATAAAGTTTTGGAAGATAACAATGAAAACGAAGTTTCAGATATAGTAGAACATGATCCATTTAGAGAAGAGTATGTTGGCCGCAACGGAAGAATTTGGAAAACAGCAGTAAATGAGCAACGTGGTAGACGAGGCAGGGAAAACATTGTGAAGGAGCGAATGCGACCGAAAGCAAATCCTACTACAGTGCGTGAAGTTATTGATTTATTTTTAACAGCAGAAATGAAAGACCGGATACTTCATGAAAGTAATCGTGAGGCCCAACGTGCCATAAGTGCTAGAGAATTTTCTCAACATATTTCACAACGCTGGTAAGTTTTCAATAAACTACTATCTTTTAATATGTTAAAAATGTAATTTCGACTTCATTTATCATGTAGTCTTGATAAGTTTATACTATTGTGTTTACTTTACATAAATATTCATATTTTTATTGGTCTTGTTAAGTATGACATAACAGAGGAGGAACTGGTTGGATATTTTGGCATTCGTTATCTTTTGGGTGCTTTGAGACAAAGCAACGTGTTTCTCAGAGACTTGTAGAGTGACGAATTTGGAATTTCTGCCTACAAAGCCACAATGTCTCGTGAAAGATTTAAATTAATCACAAAGTTCATAAGATTTGATAACAAGGAAACACACACTGAAAGACGCCAACGTGATAAACTAGCAGCTTTTAGAGAGATATGGGAGCAATTTCTTAAACGTTGTCGTCAATGCTTCATAGTTTTTGATATGGTTTGTGTCGATGAACAAACAGTTCCAACACGTGGGTTAGTGCCTTTTAAAGTTTACATGCCAAAAAAAACATAACAAATATGGCATCGAAGTGTGGGCGTTAACTTGTTCAAAGTCTTGCTACTTTTATAATGCTGAGATTTATTTAGGAATGATTTCTAGAAAAAAGAAGTAGGGCAAGGGAAACGAGTAGTGCTACAGCTAACTGAACCAACTCATGGTAGTGGGAGAAATATCACAACTGACCAATCCTTCACATCTATTCCACTAGCAAAAGAACTTCTAGCACGAAACCTCACTCTTCTCGGAACCCTAAATCGTAACTAACCAGATATCGCTCCCCAACTACTTCTTCCTCGAGTTCAATTTGATTCCATAACTGTGTATTCTGAAAAAATGCAGCTATTGAGTTACATTCCAAAACTAACAAGGTTGTCATTATGTTGTCTACTCTCCATACATCTACGAAAGTGTCAGAAGAAGCGCATCGAAAACCATTTTCGATCTCTAATACAATAATACTAAGTTTAGTGTAGATACTGTTGACCAACTAGCTCATGCATACACTACACGGCGAAAGGTAAGACTAAAATTTAGTAAAAATAGATTTTTCCTTACGATTTTTATAATTTTAATAAATTTGTATCTTGTAATTTTTTCTAGACACTACGTTGACCAATGACTTTGTTTGGCCATCTCCTCGATCTTGCTGCCATTAATGCCAGTATTTTGTTCCTCTTTAACAAGCCGCAGTAGGAAGGTGATCATAGTGGATCAAAAAGACAACAATTCCTGCTGAAAATGAGCCTGGAAATGATGAAAACAGCAATGGAACACCGAGTTATTGAGCATCCGAGAGGGGCATTTCAACCTGGCCCTTGACGCGCCATTGCTTCTATGTCTACAGAACAGAATAATCCACCCCAAGATGCCTTGCTCAAAATTAAAAAATCATGTCATTTGTGTCAGCTTCGTCAGCGACTTGTCTTTACAAGATGTTCCAAGTGCACTAAACACACTTGTGGAGAACACTCGTCAATTATTTGTGATATTTGTAAATAGTGACGTAGAATTATCGCCGAAATGAAATATTGCTATTTTGTTTTTACATTTTACTTAAGAAACCATAAATAACACATAACTTTGTTGTTCTTTTAGATAAAAAAAAGTTATAATAGATTCCTACTAAACTTGAAATGTCGAAGCCTTATATTTACTCTATGACTGCAGCAGCCAAGGGCGGTGCTTAAGGTTGTAAAACAAGCGCGGAAATTAAGGGTTAAAGTTCACAAAATATCAAAGCGCAACATGGACCAGTCAAAGATACAACATCCCACGCTGGTTAAAGGTACACGAGTTGGGTTTCTTTAATAATTATCATCTCAATTCCCATTTAGGTTAAGAAATTATCATCTAAACTTTTCCGTAACAAAAAACAAAAAAAGAAATTGGTTGATGTTAATAATATCATACATCAACCAAACAACAATTTATGATCAAAATAAGTTAAACAAAATGTTTTATGTTTTATAACCCCTTCGTACACAATGTGTACAAACGTACACACTTCGTCATGTTTATTTTTTACTATGAAGCTTAAGCAAAATAATAATTGAAACACAATGCGTACATTAGTGCACACCAGTCCAACCTTCGTGTAGTTTGTCTTCTTTAAGTAAGATTTCTGTATCTAGATAAAAAATTTTTTAAACACATTCCATGTGCCCGTGTACGAAGGGGATAATCAAAATAAGTTAAACAAAAGTATTTACTTTTTAAGAGCGAAAAATCATAATTTCTTGTGGATAAACATAATCTATACTAAACATGATCTTTTACGTCAGGAAGAATCGTTTTAGACTAATATTTCAAATAACACTTCATGTTTTTTCAAAATGATAACAGTAGGATAACAGGACGAAGTGACTAAAGGTACAACTGTGTTCAAAGGTACAACAGGTTCCCCTATCTATTGAAATATATTACTCAATGGGTCTGGATCGAATAAAGTTAGTAGATGTAAAATGCGGGTTCTAGCGCATTGATACCTTTCCCATACTTAAGGTTGATAGCTTTGATGCGATGACTTACCTTTTTATTCAAAAAAAATTCTTACCTGAAAAATATTTTTGTGTTTCTTTTTGTTAAGTTTTAAAAATATTTCTTTCCATGATTGTGATAAAAAAATGTCTTACCGCAATGATTTAAAATTATTTTCTTCTTTTTAAAAAATGTTTTTAGCTAGAACAAAGCATGCAGGTGAAATGAAAGCGTTGTTTGATCTTTTGTTCAATTACATGAGGATGGTGTGTTTGAGAATAAGTAAAGAAGGAATTAGTGTGAAAACCAGGGCTGTGGAGTCGGAGTCGGAGTCGTGGAGTCGGAGTCGGAGTCGGAGCTCATTTTGGCTGGAGTCGGAGTTGGAGTCGGAGTCGGAAAAATTGTACCGACTCCGACTCCGTTTTAAAAAAAATCTTTCAAAGTTTCATAATTTTCATAAGGATTTTATAGTTGTTACAAAACTACAAGTCCAAGAATGCTCTGAAAGCTGTAGGATATCCAGACACAATGGAAATTGTAGTTTGCAACAACTGGAGGACAAGGAGTTTGACATGTTATTTTTAGGCCTTTAAAACAGTGATAAGCAATAGGGTATTTTGCTGCTTATCACTGAGAATCATATATCACCTCCCTTGCGCTCTCCTCTAGCTTCCGTTAAACTATATAACTTCGTGATCCCCTAACTCCCGACTTAAATTGTCTGGCACTGTGCTACATATTCTTAGTAGAAAGCTAGGCGTGCCACCACCAAGCACCAAAGAGTTGCTCCACAAACAGAAAGACTGTAAGTATTCAATTAGCTTTGTTTCTCTGGAGAGAGAGAATATTAGAAAATTAGTGATTGAAAAAGCTGTTAAACAAAAAGAAGAACTTAATGAATGTCTCAAGGGACGCTTTGTGTTTCTTAACAGAGTGAACTATTTTGCAATCAATATTTAATTCTTTTTTGAAAAAAATGAAGCAGTTACCAAGAGATTGGCAGTAAAAGACGCCAAAACTAATCACACCAGCGAATTTCTCCAGGTCTCAGTAGAAAAGATTTTTAAAGAATATGAACTTAAAGAAGAACAAGTTCTTTCATGTTTGAAATATTGTCCAACTGACAATATTTCAAACATGATTTTGACAAATTCATAATGTTATTAGCGACTGCATAAGAGTTTATTGCATAACCAGAGTTCAGAACAGTTGTTTATTCAGAAATTGTTTTCTTATAAATATTGTTTAAAGCACTAAGTGGTTGGATTATTTGTATCATAGTGATGAAATAGCCGATGTTAACATTTTACTACAGTTATTTGTTGTTACGAACAAATAACTGTAGTAAAACAAACAACTATTTGTTGTTAGAAATAGGTTACTTATGAAGGAGTCGGAGTCGGAGTCGGAGTCGGGAGTCGGAGTCGGAGTCGGAGTCGGGAGTCGGAGTCGGAGTCGGAGTCGGTCCATGATAAAATCAAGGAGTCGGAGTCGGAGTCGGAGTCGGAACAGCAGCTTACCGACTCCACAGCCCTGGTGAAAACAAAAACAACGATAAATTTAATGTTTGAAGTGGAACTTTTTGCAGATCGGTTCGACGAGTACGTGTTTGATTTTGAGGAGCCGTTGCATGTGGGTATTGAGAGTTATGTGAGTAAGGTGTTTAAAACGGTGAAAAGTGGTAGCGAGTTGACTTTGTCGATTTTGAATGCGGGAAGTTT
This sequence comes from Hydra viridissima, assembly GCF_058129835.1. Lineage (NCBI taxonomy): Eukaryota > Metazoa > Cnidaria > Hydrozoa > Anthoathecata > Hydridae > Hydra > Hydra viridissima. The sequence continues at coordinate 7,028,120 of NW_028324303.1, forward strand.
GGAAATCGCCGTGAGATCTTTAGACCAGTTTGCGTATAATATTAAGGTGGTGACGGAAAGCGTTCAAAACGTGAATTTCAGTGAGCGCTATTCTTTTCGGTCAAAGAGAAGAATTTTGGCTTCGAGGTTTAGCGATATGTGTAAGATGATAAAGCCGACTTCGTAATTTAGAGTGTTTTTAGAGAAAGGGGTGTTGATATTTTCAATGGAGACAAGCGGTGTTTTTTCTGAGAGTTTTAAGTTTAGAGAAGAAACTGAGGATGAGATGAAATTTGATTTGGTGCGTAAGTCTGATCAGCTGTATCGAGTTTCAAAAATAGTTTCTTTTTCGAGCGTGTTGGATGTGTTTGTGGGAGAGACGTTGATGATTTTGTCTACAGGAGAAATGGGGATGGTAAAAGTGTATTTTATCTGAGAGATTTTTTATTCTCGTCAAATAAAAAATTTTTAAATTCTTCGAATCCAGGAAAATCTGCGATTTTTTTAAGATTCTTCGAAGTTTTAGAGAATGGCACCTAAGAAGGGAATGCTATTAAAGGGTGAATTTGGTCCGAGCAGTAAACCAGAACCAGAACTAACACGCTCGTAGCCTTTTCCAGTTTTAATGAAGAGTCCATCACCTTGAGTATTTTTAGACCAAGGACTTAGGTATAAGTCAGAGGCAGCTGCGGTTAATTTTATTCCATTACCATTTTTGCTCAAGTAAACTATGCCGCGTCCAGCGATTTTGTCGACCATGGCAGAACCGGCAGAGAGCCAACACCGGCAAGAAGTCCAGTGGCAAGAGCAGGGACGACTCTTGTAGCTAGAGTGCTTCCGAGCATACCGAGCAAAGGGAGTAGAGCACCGATGAATCCTCCTTCTACTTTAGAGTTGTGCATGAGTTGCTTTTTGCTGAGTTTAAGAGTGACTCCATTTCCTTCACCGTATGCTTTTCTAATTTTGTTTAATTGGGAGTTTGTGACTGCGATGATGTGATTTCCTTCTAAATCTGAATGAGTGAGTTTTATGCTGACTTCGATTTTGTTTTGAATGGCTTTTTTAATTTTGTCAGCTTGTCCTTACGAGATGTTTAGTTTAATCTTTTGATGATTGCTCATTTTTAATAGTAAAGGATAAAAAATTCCCGCCTGAAAGCGCTTCCGGAGAAAAGATCGGATAGAGTTGAGGAAATTCTTTCTCTGATGTGATATCTGATGATGATGTCTTCTCCTCTAAAATCGATCAAGTTTCCATTTTGGTCAACAATTTGCGTTTCCATTCTTGAAATTTTGCTGACAACGATGGGAAGGTAAATTAAATGAAAAGGTTTTTCAACAAATTTTTCGCCAGGTAGACCCTGTGGATAAAAGGAGTAAATATCGTTTGTTGATTTTCCATCTAAATAAGACGAGCCGATGATGTCGTTGGTTACTCGGATCACCGCTGTTTCTTCAATTCTTGCGATGTTTTCAGACTCGTAAGTGTCGATTACACTTGTGACTTTAGTGGGATCGGTGGGGTCTTCTCTTTTTTCAACGTAGGTGTATTCGTTTTTGTCGAATCCGAGGAGCGATCCTATGCTGTTATTCACGTTAAAATCATCCCAGTATTTTGTCGTTGCTCCAGGTTTTCCGAAGGTTAATACGGTTTTTAATGAAGCTGCGTCTGCTGTAATGATGACTCCGTCTACTCTGAACAAGCTTCCTGTTTGTTTTTGCATTTCAGTTTGAAGGTATTCATTGATCTGGTTGATTTTGTAGGATCCTTCTTGAATGTAAATGGTGTAGCTGTTTGTGCCAGCGTTTGGAGTGTATCTGAAAACGTTATTTTTAGAGGTGATGTTTGGGAAGCTGCAATAGGTTTCGAGCCCCACAAGAGCCATTTCGTACTGTTTGTTTAAATCCAGCTCGATGGGTCTTTCAAAGTATGTTTTGATGGAGCTGTTTGATACGGTGGGTGTATCTTTTTTCGATTTTGCAAGCAAATAAAATCCGGACATGTTTTTTATACGTTCGGAAAATAAAAATCGTCAAACCTGCTTCTGTATTTTCCTTCGTCCATTTTTGATGATAAATCAATGACGGCAAATCCGTGAGGTTGAGACCAGCAATGTTTGCAGAACTTTCTAAATTCTTCTATTTTCATGTCGCTCGAAACATGGTCTTGATAAATATGGGACACACTTTTAGAGTCTTGAGGAAAGAGGCAAATAAAGTTGGAATTTTCTCGGATGGTTTGTCTGGGGAGCATGAAATAGTTTTGAGAGAGATAAAAGCAGTCGACGTTGGAGTGTCTTCCTCGGGTGTAATATTTTTCGCACGTGTTTTGTTTTGTGTCGAGTAGCAGGTCGTCAAAAGATCATTAAATTGTTTTTGGCTGAATCGATATTTTTAGGTTCAGGTACGTCTTCTTCATTTTCGAAAAATTGACACTCTATGTCTATGTCTATGTTCGGAATAATTTTTTGAAAGATCTTCAATAACATCTTCAGGGTTTAAATTCAATTTTTTTATTTCTCCTTTTAGTTTCAACAAACCAAGAATAATATTTTTCGGCAATTTTTTTTCAAAGCACCTTTTGAGTATTTGGTACTCGGGTTGGTAAAGGGATTTGCAAACGACTTGCAAATGGTTATAATCCAACCATCCAGGCTTGAGCAGCAAATTGAGTAGCAACGTTGTTTTTCCGCAACCGGACTTACCGACGATGAGCCCTCGAATGCTTCTTGTCAGAAACGCGCTGTTGTTTCTTTCAGTTTTATTAATGTCCCATTCCAAATTATCAATATCCATTTTATATTGAAAAAAATATTTTTTTTTGTATTTAAAATGTACTGCGTTAAATGCAAAAGAGAAACTGAAACCATTCACTTGAAAAATGAGATGACAAAAAGGTTCGAAAGGTTCTAAAAGGGACTTGCGACTCTTGCGGAACGACCAAATGCAAGCTTGTTTTTTCGCATGAGCTCAATGGATCATCTTCAACAAAAGGAGGTGATTTGGTGGAGTCGATTAACAAGCTGTCTAGTAAAGCGAAGCTTCCGTGGGCAAAATTTCCAGGAGAAATGCACATTCCTGGAATGAACTTTGCAGGGCCGGGAACCAATTTGGATAAGAGATTGACTTCCACGGACATGTATCAAGATTGGAGCAAGCCGGTAGACAGAGTAGACAATGCAGCGTATCACCATGATTTAGCTTATAAATATTTCAACGACCAGCAAAACAGGAATGTGGCGGATCAGATGATGCTTGAGGAGATGAATTCGATCCCCAATCCCACTCAAAGAGAAATTAACGAGAGAAAGCTCATTACGCCGGTGATCAAAGCTAAAGCTAAACTTGGATTGGGTGTAAGCAATAAAAAAAAAAAAAAAAAATGCCCCAGAGCAGTTTGAAATGGACGGATCAGCTTGCAGAGGGGCTTCATAAACCGGCCATTCGCCATTTTAAAAGAAGAAAGGTGATTGTGAACGACGTTGATGAGATATGGGCTGCAGATTTGGTGGACATGCAATCGTTTTCAAAATTCAACAAGGGTGTAAAATATTTGCTCATGGTGATCGACGTGTTTTCAAAGTATGGATGGATCGTTCCGTAAAAAAGCAAAACGGGTCTTGAAGTGGCTGAAGCGTTGAAAAAGACTTCGGCGAAAGAAAATGCGTCCAATTGTGGGTAGATAAAGGAAAAGAATTTTACAACAAGCACGTGAAAGCGTTGGGTGTTCAATTGTATTCCACTGAAAACGAGGAAAAAAGTTGTATCGTCGAGCGTTGGAACAGAACGATGAAAGAGAGACTGTTTAAATATTTTTCAGCCAAAAACAACAATAAATACATTGACGTATTAGATAAGATGGTGAAAAATTACAACTGCACAAGACACTCTTCCATCAAAATGACTCCAGTTAAAGCCAGCGATGAAAAGAATAAAAGTAAGGTTTGTATGGCAAGCAGAGAGAAAGAAAAGATCCAAAATTCTTAATAGGCGACAAAGTGCGGATCACAAAAAAGAAGTCTCATTTTGAAAAGTGGTATACGCCGAGATGGACTAAAGAGGTTTTTACCGTGTCAAAAGTTCAGTATACGGATCCGCCCACGTATAAAATCGCTGATGCTAACGGTGAGGAAATTCAAGGCACTTTTTACGAGCAGGAGATGCAAAAGACGCATCAGGACATATTTAGAATTGAAAAAATCGTTCGCAAAACCAAGAGCAGATCATTGGTTAAATGGTTGGGATATCCAGAATCGTTTAATTCGTGGGTAGACAATAAAGAATTGATCAGTTTGCTTTTGAGCGACATTGGTCATTTCCTTTCCAAAAAAAATTTTCAGGTTCATTAAAAATTGAGCAAGATGATGGTTTTGTTTGAGCCCTTTATAGATGAGTACCTTAAGACGGAGGATTACGAGGAGTCGTATTATTATTCGCCTTATGAAGAAAAGTACCATTACAAGATTTACAGCTTTGAAAATGATTTGGATTTCACCATTATTCGTCGAATGTATGAATTTGATTTGAGAATAAAGTGTGGAGGGATTCGTTTTGAAAAAACCGGCATGGTGTTGAAGGATATGTTCGAATATGCTCGAAGAAAAATAAATAAATAAAGTCAAGGAGCAGAATAAAGTCAAAGCGTTGAATTTCTACGGATTATAAAATGATATAAAAAAAATTTCTTTCCCATTTAAAAAGATGAATTTTGTGATGATTGAAAATTTTGACGAGAGCAAATTATTGGCTGGGGAGATTTATGCAGCCACAAAACCCATTCAGTACCAACAGATTCCGCTGTATTACGAGTATGCAAATGGAAAAGGTCCTTTTATTTTAAGAACCCCCGTTTTGTTTTCTTTGGGTGTGTTTGAAAATCGCAGTGTGGAAACGAAAGAGCTGACGGGATATTCAATGTCTTTTGTTGCTTTTGACGATAAAAACGCATGACAGCAGAAGAAGAAAAGTTTATAGAGGTGACTGAAAAAATATCAAAATTTCTTCGCAAGCAAGTCATCCATAAGACAGCCTTGTTGAAAAAAGGAGGAAGAACGAAAAAAATAATGACAGAGTATTTGTCCATCTTTAAAAACAAATCTGAAAATCCAAACGCGTCCCCCATTTTTTTCGGAAAGTTGTATACAAAAGAAAAGAGCATCACTTCCTTGTTTTGTAAAAAGGAGAACAAAAAGATGATAAAAGCAGATCCATTAGGGTATGTCCGTCAAAGGTGTTTTGCCATTGCGTCTTTGAGAATTGAAGGCGTTTTTATTAGCTCGCAGATCGAGTCCATTCAAGTCAAGCTTCCAGAAGTGTTCATCACTAAAAATGCTCCATCTGTTCAAAGCATTATGAGCGACTTGGATTTGGGAGAGGCTGAATCTGACGAAGAAATGTGAAAAAATAAAATGATATAAAGTAATTCTTTTTCATATAAAAAAGATAAATTCTGTTACGATTGAAAGTTTTGACGAGAGCGAATTATCAGATGAAAATTTTGACGAGAGCGAATTATCGGATGAAGAAATGCAAGATGAAGAATTACCAGGAGAAATGCATCTTCCAGGAATGAATTTTGTAGGTCCTAGCACAAACCTAGACAAAAAACTTGCATCCACCGACATGCACCGAGTTGCCGATTTTTTGTTGCAAAATGAAGCCGATGTCAACGCGCAAGATGAAGACAATCGGACGCCGTTGCACTTTGCTGCGGAAGACGGTCACATTGAAGTGGTTAAATTGTTATTGCAAAATGGAGCCGATGTCAACCCGCAAGATAAAGACAATTTGACGCCGATGCACTTGGCTGCGGAAAACGGTCATCTCGAAGTGGTTAAATTTTTGGTGCAAAACGGAGCCGATGTCAACGGTCTCATGGGTGATGAAGAGATGTAAGATCCTTTTTAGATCCTTTGAATCCGTGGAATTTCACTTGTGAAAATTTTAGATTCTTCGAATCCATAGAAATTCTTCGAATTTTTAAATTTTGCGTGAATTTAAAAATGATCAACGTCGAAGGAATAAAATTGCCAAACGAGGCTTTGATCAACTTTCAATTGATGAAAGATGTTAATAAGCTAAAAATAAGAAACTTTCGAGGTGTTTTTGAAAGAGCCACATTGCCGAAAAAACCGAGAAGAAAAGAATGTGGCATTGTCAACACGGGAGACTCAGGCACGGGAGGATTTCATTGGGTGTGTTGGTACAAAGACGGTGATAAGAAATGCAGTTTTGATTCTTACGGTCAACCTCCTCTAGTGGAACTGGTTAAATATTTGAAAAGTCCCGTTTATTATAACAGCGATAGGGTTCAGTTTGGTGATACCTCTTATTGTGGTCACTTGTGTCTTTACGTCTTTAAAAAATTGGATGAAGGAAACGACTTTCAAGACGTCATCAATACCTTGTGGTAAAGAGATCCAGAAAGAAATAGCCAAAAAAAAAAAATCTGAGGCATATAAAAAATTATTGACAAATTTGGTAGATCAGAATTGGGTCGTTATTTATACAACCCTTATTCAACCTCTCTTTCAAGAGATCTGTATGTCAGAGCAGATGGAAACAGCACCATTACTGCAGATTTGGATTTTAACTCTCACAAAATCATCAACCTGGCAGAACCAACCACTTCGCACGACGCCGCCACAAAATACTACGTGGACACGCATTCGTCTGGAGGAGGAGCAACGGTAATTGGCACCGCGGACTTGGATTTGAATTTTCACAAAGCAATCAATTTGAACGAGCCGACCAATCTTCACGACGCTGCCACCAAAAATTACGTGGACGTCAGCTCGAGCATGAATGTTAAAGTGGACGGATCCAGCACGATCACGGGAAGCTTGGATTTAAATTCCCACAAGTTGATCAACGTCTCTGATCCAACCGCTTTAAAAGACGCAGCGACAAAAGGGTATGTGGACACTAAAGTGATATACAACAATATCTTTTACACGGACATCAACATGACATCACACAAATTGGCCAATTTAGCAGAGCCTACTTTATCCTCAGATTCAGCCAAGAAAAATTACGTGGACACGCATGCTTCAGGAGGAACTACGGTGGGAACCGCGGACTTGGATTTAAGTTCCCATAAACTGATCAATGTGCTTGATCCTTCAAACGCGCAAGATGGAGCGACGAAAAGTTACGTAGACGTTTTGTCACAAAAATCCAACTTTTTAGAATTTGTTCCCAATTCAAGCTTTTCGTCCTTGGGGTTAAAATCGTAAACGGTGGCAGGATCGACCACCGCACCAGTCTTTAGCTATGTAGACGGTCCTGGAGTTCTGAGAAGGTTATGGCTGGCTTTGAATGGAACCGGAACAAACGTACCTGGATAAGTCTTTATTCGGATATTGGCCGACGGAGAAATCAGAGTGGGAAATTATTCAACAACCACTGACGCTGTTGGTGTGAACGCCGCTGCTCTTGCTTGTGACTTGCTCTTTCTCCTCTCGGTGGACCAGCTTACTTCAACTCTTTGCAAGGATGCAACGTTTTAAGCACCACTTCCTTGGGAGGATATTTTACGGTTGACTTGCCGTTTACATCAAGCTTGACCATCCAATTGGTCAATAATAATACTGCAGCCATCACTTACTGGATTCAACCGTTCATTTCCACATTCACCTCCATCCCTCCTCTTCTTTCCTCCGTTAAATTGTACTGCAGGACGTTTAGATATTTTCAAACGACTTACGGAAACGAATATGTTTTGCTGAACACCCATGGAAATGGAAATGGTCTTTTTCTGAAATACATCAGGATGCACATCGTTAGAGCTTCTGGAAACTGGTGGGAATCTAGAGTCCGAATGTACGATGGAAATTTACCTCCCGCAAACGGCACTGTACTCAGCCCATGGACGCCTTACAATGCAAACAACTACAACACTTTTCCTGGTTATGACGGTGACAGCAAATGCATCTTCTCCTCGTCTGGATTGGAAGATTTTTACTTGTCTTCGTGGAATGGTATAAACGTAACCTCGTTTAACAACAAATCGTCAAGGCTGTTGTACCAATCCACATCCTCCATCGGCTCCACCACCACTATTTCCTTTTACAGAAATTTTGCAGAGGCAGATTCCATGCCCAGCGTTACAGCCGGCAGAAGGCTCGTCGTCACGCGCAAGTCGGTCAATCCGGAAGCTTTTACCTTCTTCTTGGTCATGTGCTTTATTACGCATAATTCTTAGGCTTGCAGCTATTTAGGTTTAGCTGAACCATGAAAAATATTTTGCAAAATGAAATAAATAAATTTCAGCACAAATGAAAAATGCCTATTTGCGATCCTACAAAAGAAGGTAAACTTTTGCAAATGATGAACACTAAACAAAGGATTTTTTATCGATGGCTTCTTGAAAGTAAAAAAGAAGACGAAGAATGGGAAAAAAAAGTTGAAGAGAGAAGAGAGAAAGATTGAGAAAAAAGATTCCTTCACTGTTAAAAAGATGAGAAGAATCGTTTATTATGACGGGAAGAAGTTGAAAGGGACAGTTTTTTTTAACAAAAATTTGGATCATCCTCCTAGAAAGGTGCGTTCCAAATGCGAAATATTTGCTCAAAAAGACATTAAGCTGATTCGTTTTTCAAAGCAAATGATTGTTTTCATGTTTGGAATTAAAGTGGAAAGCGGGATGGCTTTGGTGAATTTGAGACATGATCTAAATTTAAAGCTGAATTATTTCAGTCACTTTCTGCTTTTTTCAGAATTGGTAGATAACGTCGTCATGGAAATTTGTAACAGAAGCGACAAGGACGTCGTAATTAAAAAGGGAGAAAGTCTTTGCCTCGTGGATTTCTTTTAGATCCGGGATTCTAAAGATCACCATGAAAAAGAAATTTTTTTATTTCTCCTTAATAAAAAAGTGGATTATAACAGTTACAAAGAAATATACCCAACTCTTCCAACGGCTCCTGCAGAAGAAGGAGGACACGTTTACCGTCTTCAAAAAATAAGCGAAATCCAAAAAGAGATGGACAACGAGAGGAAAAAGAGAGTTCATCTTAGCAAAAAGTACCAGCGCGTTTTCAGGATCATTTCGAATGAGGAAAATACGATGCAAGGCTTATGCATAGCTTTGGGTGCGACTGGAATTGGGCTTTTGTCATCCATTATTGCCAGTCCAGCAGCGATTGCGTCTGAAGGCGTAGCTATTGGAATGGGTTTTTTATCGATTGTGGGAGGTCAAGTGAACAAAAAGATGGTGTTGAAAGCGGAAAAGCATGAAAAGATAAAAGTGTTAGCCGAGTCGAAATTGAACACGATTAGCGAGCACATTTCCAAAGCGTTGATGGACGGAAGAATAAGCGATTCAGAGTTTCAATTGATTCTTGGCGAGCTTCAAAAATTTAAAGACTTGACGGAGGAAATACGATCCAAAACCAAAAACGGAATGGATGAATTGGCTAAAGAGACACTGATCCAAAAAGGTCGGGAAGATGCCATTCAAGCGTTCAACAATTTGTTTAAAAAATCGTAGATTTCCACGGATTCGAAGAATCTAAAAAAAGGATTTAAAAAAATTTCTAGCGTATTTAAAACAATGACTTTCATTAAAATACAAGACCCTAGCAAAAGAGATGAAATTGCGAAAGAGGTGTTGGTGAGAAGAAATAGGATTTATCAAAACATGAAAGCGTTGATGGACGGAAAAATAAGCGATTCAGAGTTTCAATTGTTTCTTGATGATCTTCAAAAATTTAAAGCCTTGACGGAGGAAAAATAATTTCTAGCGTATTTTAAAAACCATATCTTTTTTTAAAATACAAGACCCGAACTAAAGGGATGAAATTGTGAAAGAAATTAATGACAGAAGAAAGAGGATTTATCAGAACAGCATCAAAGACAACATTTTAGATGCGGATTTTCAGACGGATGTGGGCAAGCTGTTTAAGCCTCTCATCCAAAGCAACGAAAAGATGCTCAATAAGAAAAAATTCGAGGTTAAAAACGAAGTTAAATTTGAGCAAGATAGCATCAAGGATGAGTTTAAACCTAAAAATGACTCGACAGGAATGGAAGAGCCGTCTATTTTTCCTGAGGACGATCAATTCATAAAAAGTTTGTTTGATCTGGACACAACAGCAAAATTTAAAAGAAGTTTTAAAAACAAGTTTGAATTGAGCAAAAACGATGGTCAATATACGATTGGAAAAATGGGAGTGCTGTTTGAAGGAAACGATATGATTGTTGGCGGTGAAAAGTATGAAGGAACAAAAGGTCTTTGGGAGCTCATGACCAATCCAAACATTTCAAAGAATTTCGACGTGACAGCAGAAGATGTGGCTAATTACTCGAAAATTTTAATGGAGAGTGAGGCTGTAAAACCAGATGCGGAACACAACAAGCCCAGAGCTGCAGAGGTTGAGAAATACAATCAATTCATCATCCCTATTGAAAAAGAGCTTAAATCTCAAAAGGGTGAGAAAAAAGATTCTATTTCGGCTCTTACTAGTTATGATCTTCAAATGCTTGATCAAATGAATGCTGAAGATTTGAGGAAGGAAGAAAAGAGGAAGTTAAAACAGAATTATCGCAAAGCCCTGGAGAAACTTGAAAAAATGAAAGAGAAGGGGAAATTTAGAGATGATCAATATAATGAGGCCAAAGTTCAAATGAGAAAAAAATACAAGGAGAAGAAAAAAGGTTAAGGAGTCGTCGTTCTTCCCAGCGATACGAATGCGTTGGTTGAAAAGCTTGAATTGAGCGTGGCTGCTTGTCGTGCTGGGAATACGGGATCGAGAAATGAAGCTGTGAGCATTTGCGATGAGCTGTTGAGACAAAAAGTGATTAGCAAAAACCAGTACAAATCGATGATGAAGGTCATCGAGGTAAAATAGGTTCTGTCAAAAAAAAAATTTCGCGTATTAAAAAAATAATCATTTACAGAAATAGATATGTTAAGAAATACGTTGTTGGAGGAGATGGAATCATTGACACGTTAAGAAATTTTTTAAAAAGAGCAGCAGCGTCGAGCGCATCGAGAGCAGCGTCTACTTTGGCTGGTAAAATTGCAAAAAGCGAGTTGGGAAGAAAAGCGATTACAGCTGCAAAGTCTGCTGGAAAAGAGTTGGCTTCTTCGGCGATTTTGACTGCTAAAGACGTGGCTATTGATCAAGGCAAAAAGACGCTAGAAAAGGTGTATGTCAAGACTGGAACTCCGAATCCTCAAAAGGTTTTAAAAGTGATTGCTCCGCTCACTCAAAAAAGCAAAGACATTATTTCAGGAATGGTTGCATCAGCAGCTCCAAAGGTGAGCAGCGATTATTCCTCTCTTGGAGGGTCTCTGCGTCCGAAAAAGTTGTCAAGGAAAAACGCCATTCGGATCCAAGACCTGGTGAAAATGGGAAGCGGAATAAAAATTGCATGATTTTCAGAGACCTGAAATTTTTTTTTCTTTGGTATAGAGAAATGGTAAATTCCGATGTTTTAAACATTACAGAAGAAACCATCGTTGATGAAAATATTGAGAGATATGAATTTCACGAATATGAACCGGTCAGCACCAATTTAAACACGACCGGGGAGATAAGAATCAACATTGAGCAGCAAGATTTGTTCACGCATCCCTATGAGGCTTACCTTTTGGTGGAAGGAAGGCTGAAAAAAGCAGACGGGACTTCCTATGCGGATGCGGATGCGGTTTCTCTTGCAAACAACAATATCATGCACCTGTTCAGTCAGATTTCTTATCAGTTGTCGAATCAAGAGATTGAGACCCTATACAGTCCAGGTCAAGCCACCACCATGCCAGGTTTCTTGAAATATCCGGTGGAGTACCAAGTGTCGAAAGGAATGAATCAGCTGTGGCAAAGAGACAATACTGCCCTTGTCGATCTTGCAAATAACAGCGGGTTTAGTCAGACAAGATTTCATCATTAAGCAGCCTGCTGATAAAGGGACATTTTCATTTTGCATTCCGTTGAAACACATTTTTGGTTTATGCGAAGATTACCAAAAAGTTCTTTACGGATTTAAGCACACGATTACTCTTGTGATAAAAAGCGACGTTGATGCGATTTTTAAGAGCGAAGCAACAGCTGCAGGAAAAGTGACCCTGAGCAAACTGTCTTTGTTCATGCCTCACGTCACTCCCTCTGTTATGGCAAGCAACAATCTTTACAAGCTCATCGAGTCCAAAGTGGACGTGCCGTTGACGTTTAGATCCAGACAGTGCGACACCATTGCCGTGCCAGTGTCCAATACGTTCAGTTGGAGGTTGAGCGCTAGATCTGGCAGTGAACGACCGAGGTATATCATTGTTGGATTTCAGACCAATAAAGACGGCAGTCAAGATTTGAACCCTTCCGTATTCAACCTCTGCGATTTGAAAAACATATATGTGACCTTAAACAGCGAAAGGTATCCTGCTGTGGATTACGACTTGTCCTTTCTAAACAACAAATTTTCGAGGGCTTACAGAGACGCGTGCAAGTTTGACAATCAGCGAGATTATCGCTTAGCCGAATTTTACAACGCTGAATTACAGACACATTTGCCCTCTTTTCGTTTTTAACGTGAGCAATCAGGCTGAGAGGTTGAAATCGACCGTGTTGGACGTGCAAATTAAAGCCACCTTTAATGCAAACGTTCCTGCAGACACTCAAGCCTTTGCCGTTGTGATCTCTGACAAACTGCTCAGAATCAAATCCGACGGAAACAAAATGAGCGTTGTCTACTAAGTGCCTGCACCCGGAAAATCCGAAGGATCCTCTAGGAAAATTAAATTGATCCTTAATAAAAGATGAATTATACGAAAAAGGATTTGAAAAATTTACTTATCGAAAATGGCGTTTCCAAAACGTCAAAAAGCAAAATGGGTTTGGCGATGATTGCGCTGGAGAACCATCTGATCGACAAAAATGCGATGATGGAGGACGTCAAACCGATAGACTCCAAATATGAAAGGCTCCGTTATATCCGAAACAATCTCGTGGCTGTAAAAATAACTCACGCTGAAACAGGAAAAATGATCGAATACGGCTCACTTTACAAAGCGATGAAAGAGACGGGACATGGCGACAATTGTTTGAAGAAGCGAAATGGCAAAGTGGATGAAAACGGATTTACAATTGAAATTCTGAAATAAAAAAACATGTCGTTTCATCCGTTTTTTCTAGAGTGTAGCAAATTCCAACAAAAATAAAAAAGATGGGTAATATGCAAAGCAAATTTTATGAAGATAAAGAATGCTTTACAAAAGAAGATATTTTAACAGCTCTTGATGAAAACTCTGATTTGTCTTCAAATCTGGCTTTTCGTATATTTCAAAGAAACGTAAGAAAACCTCCAAAGTCAGCCAAAATTCACTTAAAAGATATAGCTAAAGACATATCGACTGAACAATTAAATACCGTTATAAAAAAATCTATGGAATTAAATAGCGGTATAATCTCTTATGAAAAAGACGTAGTACAATTTTATTTTGACATGATGAAACCAGTATGTCTAAAACTTCACATTTCTTAAGCCTGGAAAATTCTTTTAAGATTCCGTGGAAAATCTGCGATTTTTTAATTCTTTTTGAAGAATTGAAAAATTTGCTGAAAATAAAAAAATTGAATTCAAGATAAATAAATTCCAACGAAAATAAAAAAATGACTACACTGCAAGAAAGACTTGATATTCTTAATGAAAGAAAGTGTCTGTTGGAAAATAAATTAAACGAAAATTGTCAGAGGGAAAGAAATCATGCGGAGCTTACTAGATTAAATATTGAATTTGGTAAATTACGTAAAGAACAATATGAAATATTGGATATACTTGAAGGTCCTCAGTATAACGAATTGGAAATTTCAACGCGTGATGCGCCTTTTGAAAGAGACGATCAGCTAAACGAAATAATGAGTGAGATGAGAGACAAAATTGATGATATTCTCAACGCATTTGAAAACGAAAATAGAGAAATAGAAAATGAATTGAAAGGTATTGAAAATGAAATGGATTGGATAAGCGAGATACTTGATGAAGAAATGGGAAGATGGTTGGAAAGAGAGTTGGAAATCAATTTGTCAGATGATTCGTCAGACGCGGAAGAAAAGTCGGAAAACGATATCATTGCAGAAGAGTGGGAAGAAATTCAAAAATTCGCTTCATCTGGTTGGATGGGAAGATTTTACGCTCCTTCTGCCTAAAAAATCGCAGATTTTCCACGGATCTAAACATTTTTTAATTCTTTTTGAAGAATTTAAAAAAATTGAATTCGAGATAAATAAATTCCAGCTCAAATAAAAAAAGATGGAAAACAACACAAAGGTTATTGACGAAACCATTGTATTTGATGAATTGAGTAACAAGCTAATCATTGAATATGTAGAAGAGCCAACAACATTTTCGATCAGTGATTTTTTGAAGAAAAATCAGGGAGAAATTATAGAGTCAGCATTTTCATTTACTAATAAAACGGATGAAAAAATAATAAACATGATAAACTTAACATTTTCATATCCTAGTCAGAAGAAAATAAGGATTCTTGAAAAGATTAGATATAGGGTTTATAAGACTATTAAAAAAAATTGTTGAAAATATGATTAAAAAGATGAATGAAAAGATTTTAAACGTGAATTATTTTTTTAACAACTTCTTATTTACAAAAAAATGGATAACGGAAAAAGAATTGCAGAAAATTGTCAAAGACAGAAAAGTAGAAAATTATGACAAAATGAAAAAAGATGATCTTTTAGAAGCAGTTCATCAGGTATATGAACTTCAAGCACAGACCGACTTGAAAAGTTTGTTTGAATTATTTAACAAAATTGATACATTTCCATATCAGTACAAAGAAACATTTCATGAAATGATCATGGATATGCGATGATGTGAATTGGAGAACATTGAAGATACGTTTCATCACATCATTTTTTATTTCGATGAAAAAAATAAAGAAAATGAAATGAGAGATAATGCCTGCGACCTTGATGAAATATTCAGAGAAAATGAAATGAGAGATAATGCCTGTGACCTTGCTGTGATATTCAGAGATAATTATATTGATGAAAAAGACGATTATTCAGATTCAGAAAATGATTATGAACCATATGTTGACGTATCCACTGATTTTTAATTCTTTTTAAGAATTGAAAAAAAATTGAATTCGAGATAAATAATTCCAGCTCAAATAAAAAGATGCTTTACACAAAAAAGACTGAAAAATTTGATGGTCAAAAATGGTGTTGCCAAAACGTCTGAAAATAAAATAACTTTGACACTGATCGCGATTGAAAACAATTTGATCAATAAAGACGATTTAATGAAAAAGGCAAAAGATATAAAACCTGTAGGTAGACCGAGATTGCTTGAAAAAAAACCACTAAAAGAAAAAAAACCGATCGATCCTAAATGGAAAAGACTTGAAAACATCAGAAATAATCCTTCCACTTATAAAATAACCCATGTTACTACTGTAAAATGCCGGTTCTAGCGCATGAACCAGTTTCCTATACTTAAGGATTCTAGCGCATGGATAGGGTTTTTAAAATTCTTATCAAGAAGAAGTATAAAAATTAATATTCGACGTCTTTTTCTTACCTTTTTATTCAATTTCTTACCGTGCATGTTTTGTAGTGACCAATGGCGAAGGTGCTTATTTTATCATTTTGTATGATCCTCTTCTCGTCGTTAGCGCTGAGTGCGACTTTGTTAATTTCTTCAGTGTAAATTTCGTGAAGACGGGATCGAAAAACGTTCATGGTTGCAAGATGTTCTTTTTCATTCATTAAGCAATCGTAGAAATTTTGGTGAGTGATGCGATTTTCTACGACTTTCTTTTTAACCCCTTTGCATTTTTTGTGTTCTTTATCTTCTTCCTCTTTTTCTTCAGGGATGTAGTAAGAGTAGAGCTTGGGTCTAAGGCCGACAAATTGTGTGATTTGCATATCACCTGTCTCATCTTTGAACATTCCGATAATCTTTTTATTTTTACCCACTTTGAAGCCAACGTTTTGAATAGCAGGATGATCTTTAGGAAAATCGCTCGTGTCAAATTTTTCAAGCACATCATCAGCAATGTCTTTATAGAAATCTTCTGTTTCAATTTCGTAAATGAGCGAGTCAGTGTCGGTCATGAGCAGCTTGGCTTTATCACCGTATTTAGGCTTGATGTAGTCGTAGTGGTGCTCAAACATCAAAGTCTTGCTGATGTCGAGGATGCTCATTCCCAAGTAAACAGGTTTATCGTAAAAGACTTTTGTTTTCTTCATGTGAACCGCGATTAAGTTTTCATCAAAAATGGTGTTTCGTTCATAACGAGTGGTTTTAGACAATTTTAAGGCTTCTTTTTTTGTGGTGATCAGTCTGATATCAACGCGCTTTAGAATATTCTCCATGGTTTTTCCAAAGACGGAGTTGTTCATGAGTTTAAAAAAGTCTTTTTCAAAGTCGTTTTCAGCGTATTTTCTTTTATTGGTGTTGAGATCAATGTATTCTTTCATGAAAGTTTCTTCTCTAAAGGTGATTCCTCGATGAATTTTGGTGATGACCAAGCCTAATCGTTCATAGAGTTTAAGGTTTTCATGGTGAACGACGTATTTTACTTTATTGTTAAAATTAGGAACGAGTTTTTCAACTTTTCCAATGGTTAATCTTTCAGGAGCCAAAGGGTAATCGTTGTGTAAATCGTGAAGGTGATCGGGGTAATCTAAGTCAACTTCCAAAATGCACGGCATACAACGCCAATTTTGAAGATCAGTCATCCATTTGAATCCTCCAACGGGAAGAGGTTTGCTCATGGCCCATCCATACAAATTGTTAGCGTCTAAATACTGAATGAATTTAGATGGTTTTGAAGGGTCATAGTCTTGCATGTATTTGTTATTGGCGTTTCCAAGTCGGTTTGGGATCATGCTAATCCCACCGCGTATTCCTTTTTTAACCATGTTGAGCATGTCAGGATCGGTTAACAAATCCAATTTAATTTTAGTTATTTTTAACATGGCGTCCCAAGCTAATCCAGGTGAGGTGTAATACCAGGCGGGATCAAGACCGTAACATTTCATGCAAACGTCTCTGAAATTTTCAAAGACATCAGCAAGAATCAGCACATCAGACTTGTTGTACAGCTCCTGGTAATCTTTAAACGTTTTGCATCCAAATTCGTTCCAAACCTTTTGAGCATGCGCATAGTCTTCTTTTTCTATTTTAGTGTCGTTTAGTTTGGAGTTGAATGCTTCGATAGGAGGTAATTGTGTTTCGGAAAACTTTTCAATAGAGTCTACCCATTCGTAAGGGTAAATGCCTTTTCCTAATAGCAAATCTCGTTTTGTTCCGCTGAATAGCGAATTTAGATTTTTACACATGATATCTCCTTTTTTAGATCTTCTACAAACGCAATCTTCACAATTTGCTTTGCATTTGCATTTTTTACCTTTTTTATCTATGCTGCTCTTTTTGCACGTCTTTGGATCTAATTTTGAGCACTCATCACACAAATCTTTAACAAGGTTGTCTGCCAAATCTTTTAGTGAGCTTGACATGAACCTGTAGCTGTCAATAAACCTTATTTCTTTCCAAACTTTTCGATGTTTACCTTTCTTATCGATAAAGTCTCTCACTTGATTCTTTTTGAGAAGCTGATGTAATTTTCTTCATTGTTGGGTATGCAATTGAGTTTCCCACCTAATTTCTTGATGAACAAATGACTGTCATAGCCAGACAAGTTATGGATAATAACGGGAATAAATTTTGGAATTTTATAATCCAAGTTGCATTTGTTATGAGCAGCTCCACGGTATTTTCCAGTCAAATGACAGTGGTCCCATACTTTATCACCGTTAAGATCTTTATTGCAAATGTGGCAAAGGGTTGCATCTTCATAACTTTTTTCATCCTTATCAGTCACTACTTTATTTTTTTTCCAGTGTTGTTGTTGTAAATCGCTATCGTTCCAAATTTTTATAAGGTCTGCTTCAAGCATGTTTATAAATTTTTTAGCCACGTCGTCCTTATCGCTTTCAGCTGTGTATGTTCCATTGTAAATGGTTTCGTCGAAGTATTTGATATTATAGACGATGGAGCTTGGAACATGCTTTTGGTATTGTTTGGTGTAAGACTGTTTTGAGTCAGGGGTGCAAGTGTTGATAGGTTTGATGAAACTTTCAAAGTCAGCATACACCGCAAAGGGGTGCTTCATAGTCTTATTAAAGTTTTTAAACTCAAGGATTGTTCCTTCTTTAGGAAGATCGATTCTCATTGGAGCGTTATCATAGCAGTCTTCTCGATGAATTTGGAGCTTTTCTTCTTGGTCGAAACCTTGCATGCACCTTCTGCAAAAATATCTCTTATGTTGATGAGCTGATTCTGAGGAACCGGCAAACCTACTGAAATTTTTAATGAGGCAATAATGGCTGTTGTCTTCGCTTGAAATATACAACAAATCAACACAATGCTTTCGATCCATAAAGTCAGATACTCTCAAAGGTTGAGGTGCTTTTTCTTCATACTCATAGACGTTCACGCTTATGGTTGGATTATTCACTTCAAACTTGTCAATATCATGGTAATTTACAGGAAATTTAATTCCGTCCCAATCCGACTCTTTAGATTTTTCAAACAAGTCATCATCAATTCTTTCGTTGTCTCTATTTTTCAGATTCAACGCCCTGGTAACACACCACTTGAAACATTCATTGTCGTTGTTTTTCATGTTGATGAGAGCCTTTTTGTTTTTCAACTTTGGAGACAGCTCCATGTAGGAAGAACCGCTGAGCGGCCTGTAATCGACAAAGCTGATATCCATTCTTAAAATCTTGGACAAGACGCCATTGGATCCTAACTTGTTGTATTTAACACTATTTTCCAAGATTTTTTCTTCCATTTGGCCTATTAACGTTCTTAAATCCGTAGCCGCTAAAATAATTTCTGAGTTAGATGAAAAGTTAGCTGTTCTAGTAACTTCCTCACCAGTTAAGATGCTTACAGATTTCATTTCGCAGGTTAAGATAATCCTTACCTTTGTGTTTCTTTCTCCTGCCATGGTTTGAATAGCAGACTCCCTCACCATATTAAAAAAGGAGGCAAGGTCTTGATATCGAGAAGAAGGAGCGTAAGAAAATTGTCTCACAGCGCGCTCTGCTGAATGCTCAGTCATATTAAACTTTATTTTATAAGGTCTAGGAAATACGACGCCTTTGAGAGACTTAATTGTTTCTTCCACTCCATTTCTCACGCTGCTCACTGCATTTTTCACCGCAGTTGGAACATAGGGATCAACGAGAGCATTTATTTTGTTGAAACCGTTGTAGACAGTCTTTTCCATTCTTGAAAGCCATCCTGATGCAAAAACAGGTGTAATGACGTTTGTTGAATCGACAACAGGTGTGTCAAGGATGGATGGTTCATTTCTTGTCACTCGATTTTGCAAGCGAGCAGGTCCGAATGAAATCAAGTCATTTGAAACGGAACAAGGAGCAGGAATCGGCCTCAGAGCAGGAACAGGTCTTGCAGCAGGCAAAGGTCTCGCCTCAGTCGTGCGTCTACGAGCAACATGTTGAGAAGCAGGACCATACCCAATGATGGGCTTTGTATTTTGTATAGCTGCAATGAGCTCAGTTTTTCTCATTCTTGAGATGCCTTTGACGCCTCGGTCATTAGCCATCTCTTTTAGATTTTTCACAGTCATTATATCCATTTTATAAAGGAGAAAAAAAATCTTTAACCCATTTCAATTTCTGCCGTGATCAAATATTTTAATTTTCAGCAAAATTAAAATCACGTTACGACTTAATCACTTTTATTTGATAACCGTGTTTATTGTCAAAGTATTTCCAGTAGTGTCCCGTTTCTTTTATTAATTGGTAATAATACTTGTATTCAGTCACCTCACCCGTTTCCACATGGGTAATTTTATAAGTGAAAGGATGTTTTCTAATTTTTTTTATCGTTTTGTTATCCATTTCAGATAAAAAAACCTTCCTCAAATTCAATAATCAAGATACATTAAATCAATTTGAAACTTCATCCTTTCTAGAGCTTCTTCATCACTCAATAACATGTCTTCTTCTTCATCATATTCTTTAAACAATCTTGTTGGCATACCTATTAATAAATCATTTAGATAATACAGAGTGCCATGAAGAAGCCTTTTAATCTTGTACTTGTCTGTTTTACATAGTTGATTATGAATTTCCATTAATTTCAACATCGTCTGTTCTTTGCAAAGTAATACGTTTTGAATCATTTCGTGAACCGGCATATATTTATTTTTAAACTCATCTCTCATTAACGGTCTACACAATCCTTTGCGAACCTTACATTTGACTTTGAAAATATTTTCAATCATTCTTTTTTGCCGTCTTATTTCTTCAATGAGTCGATCAACCTTTTCTTTTTCATTTTCTCAATAAACTCTTCATACTCATTTTTTACATTCATATCTATTACTTTCTCAATGAATTCAATAACATTTTGCATATTATCCATCTTTTTTAATCGCTGTCAATTATTTAACTCGAGTTCAATTTTTTTTCAGCAAACTTTTTTAATTCTTCAAAAGAATCAAAAATTCAAAGATCTTAAGCAGCAGGAGCGCAATCAGATTCTTGCCACTCTTCTGCAATATCTTTCAATAAACCATCTTCCAACTCTCTTTCCAACAATCTTCCCATTTCTTCAGCCTCGTCATCATCTTCAAACTGACTGTCCATCTTTTTTTAATCGCTGCAAATCTCGAGATCAATTTTCAATTCTTGAAAAAGAATTAAAAATCGCAGATTTCCAGTGATCACTTATTCAACGTGAAGTTTTATGCATTCTGGTTTCATCCTGTCAAGAAAAAACTCTACTACGTCTTTTTCATAAACCTCTGTACCGTTATTAAATTTCAGACAACTTTTCATAACTTGATTTAATAGATCAGTTGGCATGTCTTTAGCTAATTCTTTTAAACGAATTTGAGCCCGCTTTGGAAGCTTTCGAACGTTTCTTTGATATTTACGAAAAACCAGATTTGAAGACAACTCAGAGTTTTCATCAAGAGCTGTTAAAATATCTTCTTTTTTAAAGCGATTCTCAACAACAAATTTGCTTTGATTACTACCCATCTTTTTTAATCGTCGTCAATTATTTTACTCGAATTCAATTTTTTTCAGCAAATGGAAAATATTCGTATTTTTGAAGCATCGTGTCTATTTTCAGTTTTGCTGACATTTTTTTCTTTTCTTCCCAATCGCAGTCCAATTCAAGAACGTATTTGTCGATCGCTCTCAGCTTTTCTTGCTTGTTCAAATGAACCCACTCTCTGTTGCGCTCTTTGATTTTTTTCTCCATCCGCGAAAAGTCATCCTCTTTTTCTTCCCACAACATTGCGTAAAGCTAGTCTCTTTTTTCATCGCTGTACATTTCAGGAATTTTAAACCTCACCTCCTTGAACGCAAGAGCCTCGAGCTGTCTTTTCTTTTTCACATCAGGCTCTCTTTGGCTGCACTCTAGAAAAAACGGGTGAAACGTCATTTTATTTAATGATCTCAATCTTAATTCCTTTTTCATCTATTTTTCCGTTTCGCTTCTCAAAATAATTGCTGCTGCGTCCCGTCTCTTTCATCGCTTTGTAAAGAGAGCCGTATTCGATCACTTCTCCTGTTTCAGCATGAGTCATTTTTACAGCCACGGGATTGTTTCGGATCAAACGGAGCCTTTCGTATTTGGAATCTATCAGCTTGACATCCTCCATCATCGCATTTTTATCGATCAGATGGTTCTCCAGCGCAATCATCGCCAAACCCATTTTGCTTTTAGACGTTTTAGTAACACCGTTTTCGATAAGTAAATTTTTCAAATCCTTTTTCGTATAAATCATCCTTTTATTAAGGATTTATTTTTTTATCTTGAGGCACTTAATAAATTCGAAGAATTCATGTGGGTGCTCTGCACCTAATACACAACGTTCATTTTGTTTCCGTCGGATTTGATTCTGTGCAGCTTGTCAGAGATCACAACGGCAAAGGCTTGAGTGTCTGCAGGAACGTTTGCGTTAAAGGTGGCTTTAATTTGCACGTCCAACACGGTCGATTTTAACCTCTCAGCCTGCTTGCTCACGTCAAAAACGAAAATAGGGCAATTGTGCCTGTAGTTCAGCGCTGTTATATTCGGTTGGGCGACAATTTCGCTAATTCCAAAAATCTTGTTGTCAAACTTGCATGCGTCTCCGTAAGCCCTAGAAAATTTGTTGTTTGTAAAGGCCAAGTCGTAATCCACAGCAGGATACCTTTCGCTGTTTAAGGTCACATACATGTTTTTCAAATCGCAGTGTTTGAATACGGAAGGGTTTAGATCTTGACTGCCGTCTTTATTGGTCTGAAATCCAACAATGATGTATCTTGGTCGTTCACTGGCTGATCTAGCACTTAACCTCCAACTGAACGTATTGGACACTGGCACGGCAATGGTGTCGCACTGTCTGGATCTAAACGTCAACGGAACGTCCACTTTGGACTCGATGAGTTTGTAAAGACGGTTGTTGGCCATAACAGAAGGAGTGACATGAGGCATAAACAAAGACAGTTTGCTCAAGGTTACTTTTCCTGCGGCTGTTGCTTCGCTCTTAAAAATCGCATCAACGTCGCTCTTCCTTACAAGGGTTATCGTGTGCTTAAATCCGTAAAGAACTTTTTCGTAATCTTCACATAAACCAAAAATGTGCTTCAAAGGAATGCAGAATGAAAAGGTGCCTTTATCAGCAGGCTGCTTAATGATGAAATCCTGTCTTGCGGTAAAACCACTATTGTTTGCAAGATTGGCAAGGGCAGTGCTATCTCTTTGCCACAGCTGATTCATTCCTTCCGACACTTGGAACTCCACAGGATATTTCAGGAAACCCAACAAGGTAGTGGCTTGACCTGGACTGTATATGGTCTCAATCTCTTGATTCGACAACTGATAAGAAATCTGACTGAACAGGTGCATGATTTTGTTGTTAACAAGAGTAACCACATCCGCATCCGCATAGGAAGTCCCGTCTGCTTTTTTCAGTCTTCCTTCCACCAAAAGGTAAGCATCACAGGGACGCGTGAACAAATCTTGCTGCTCAATTTTGATTCTTATCTCACCGGACGTGTTTAAATTGGTGCTAACCGGTTCATATTCGTGAAATTCATATCTCTCAATATCTTCATCAATGATGATTTCTTCTGTAATGTCTAAAACATCTGAATTTGCCATTTTTCTATACCAAAGAAAAAAAATTTTTAGATCCTTCATGCGATCTTTAGTCCTCTTCCCAGTTTTACCAGGTCTTGGATTCGGATGGCGTTTTTCATGGACAGAGACCCTCCGAGAGAGGAATAATCGCTGCTCACCTTTGGAGTTGACGGCCCGACCATTCCGGAAATAATGTCTTTGCTTTTTTGAGTAAGCGGAACTTTTGAAACCTTTTGAGGATTGGGAGTTCCAGTCTTGGCATACACCTTTTCTAGCGCCTTTTTGCCTTGGTCAATGGCCACATCTTTCGCTGTCGCAATCGCTGAAGAAGTCAACTCTCTCCCTGCAGATTTTGCAGCTGTAATCGCCTCTCTTCCCAACTCGCTTTTTGCAATTTTGCCAGCCAAATTAGACGCTGCTCTTGACGCGCCCGATGCTGCGGCTCTTTTTAAAAATGACGCAACGTGTCCATGATTCCACTTCCTCCAACAACGTGTTTCTTAACATATCTGTTTCTGTAAATGATCATTTTTAAATACGCGAAAAAAAATTATTTGGCTCCTTCAGACCTCGATGGACTTCATTATCGATTTGTACTGGTTTTTATTAATCACTTTTTGCCTCAACAGCTCATCGCAAATGCTCACAGCTTCATTTCTCGATCCTGTATTCCCAGCACGACAAGAAGCCACGCTCAATTCAAGCTTTTCCACCAACGCATTCGGATCGCTAGGAAGAACGATTACTCCTAAACCTTTCTTTCTCCTGTCATAAGCTTTTTTCATGCGATCCTTATAATTATTATATTCTTCAACACTCATCGCATCTTTCCCTTCTTCAATGTGTGCTAATCCTTCAAGGTACTTCTTTTTTAACTGTTCCTTCCTATTTTCTTTTTCAGCAAGATTTTGATCAAGCATTTGAAGATCGTGGCTAGTAGGAACTGAAACAGGATCTTCTCTACCCTTGTTAGATTTCAGCTCATTTTCAATTGGGATGATGAATTGATTGTATTTTTCAATCTCTGAAGCTCTGGGTTTGTTATACCTCGCATCCGACTTTACAGCCTCACTATCTACTAAAATTTTCGAGTAATTAGCCACATCTTCTGCTGTCACGTTCTTTGAAACGCTTGATTGGTCATGAGATCCCAAAGACCTTTTGTTCCTTCATACTTTTCACCTCCAACAATAATATCGTTGCCTTCAAACATCACTCCCATTTTTCCAATCGTATATTGACCATCGCTTTTGCTCAATTCAAACTTGTTCTTAAAGCTTCTTTTAAATTTTGCTCTTGTGTCCAGATCAAACAAACTTTTTATAAATTGATCGTCCTCAGGAAAAATAGATCCTGTTGATTCTAAATACTGCTCTGGTTTATCCTCGCTTTTAACCTCGTTTTTAACCTCGTTTTTAACCTCGTTTTTAACCTCGTTTTTAACCTCGTTTTTAACTCCGGATTTTATCTTTTTGAGCGTCTTTTCGTTGCTTTGAATAAGAGGCTTAAACAGCTTTCCCACATCTGTCTGAAAATTTGCATCTAAAATGTTGTCGTTGATGCTGCTCTGATAAATCCTCTTTCTTCTGTCATTAATCTCTCTCACAATTTCATCTCTTTTGTTCGGGTCTTGTATTTTAAAAAAAGACATGGTTTTTAAAATACGACAGAAATTATTTTTCAAGATTCTTTGAATCCGTGGAAATTCTTCGAATTTTCAGATCCCTTTTTAGATTCTTGGAATCCATGGAAAATCTACGATTTCTTATAAAAATTGTTGAACGCTTTAATTGCGTCATCTCGACCTTTTTGGATCAAGTTCTCTTTAGCCAATTCATCTATTCCGTTTTTGGTTTTGGCTTGTATTTCCTCCGTCAACGCTTTAAACTTTTGAAGCTCACCAAGAATTAACTGAAACTCTGAATCGCTTATTTTATTATCCATCAACGCTTTGGAAATGTGCTCGCTAATCGTGTTCAATTTTGACTCTGCCAGCACTTTTATCTTTTCATGCTTTTCCGCTTTCAAAGCCATTCTTTTGTTCACTTGACCTCCGACAATCGATAAAAAACCCATTCCAATAGCCACCCCTTCACACGCAATCGCTGCTGGACTTGCAATAATGGTTGACAAAAGACCAATTCCAGTCGTACCCAATGCTATGCATAAACCTTGCATCGTATTGTCCACATTCGAAATGATCCTGAAAACGCGATGGTACTTTTTGCTGAGATGAACTCTCTTTTTCCTCTCGTTGTCAATCTCTTTTTGGATTTCGCTTATTTTTTGAAGACGGTAAACGTGTCCTCCATCATCCACTGGAGCCGTTGGAAGAGTGGGGTATATTTCTTTATAACTGTTATATTCCATTTTTTATTAAGGAGAAATAAAAAATTTTCTTCCCTCAGATCTTAAAAAATCGTAGATTTTCCATGGTTTCAAAGAAACTAAAAATTCGAAGAATTTCCACGGATTCGTAAGCGAATCTAAAAGAAACTCACGATGCAAAGACTCTCTCCCTTTTTAATCACGACGTCCTTGTCACTTCTGTTATAAATTTCCATGAAGATGTTTTCTACAGACTCTGAAAAAAGCAAAAAGTGGCTGAAATAATTCAGCTTTAAATTTAGCTCATGCCTCAAATTCACCAAAGCAACACCTCTATCCACTTAAATCCCAAACATAAAAACAATCGTCAGTTTGGATAAACGGTTCAACTTAATGTCTCTTTGAGCAAATATTTCACATCTGGAACGACGACAAAGCCGTCTAGGAGGATGATCCAAATGATCGTTAAAATAAACGGTGCCTTTCAACTTATTCTCGTTAATACAAATGATTCTTCTCATCTTTTTAACAGTAAAGGAAATTTTTTTCTTAATCTTTCTCTTTTCTCTTTTGCGATGATATCGTTTTCCTCCTCTTCTTTTTTACATTCATGAAAATATCGACATTTCTCTTTAGTTTCTGCTATTTGCAAAAGTTTATCACAGGTTCTTAAGATCCTTTTTGGATCCGTGGAAAATCTTTGATTTTTTAAGATCTCAGACATTTTCATTTGTGTTGAAATTTATTTATTTTATTTTGCATAATATTTTTTCATGGTTAGACTAGATCTTTAGATCCGTGGAAATCACAAGTGATTTTTAGCTTCTTTGAAACCGTGGAAAATCTGCGATTTTTTAAGCATAATAATAGGCTTGTCCGAGAAGAAGGTTAAAGCTTCCGGATTGACCGACTTGCGCGTCGCCGGAGTTGAGAGTGACGACGAGCCTTCTTCCGGCTGCGACGCTGGGCATGGAGTCTGCATTTGCAAAATTTCTGTAAAAGGAAATGGTGGTGGTGGACCCAATTGAAGCATTGGATTGGTACAGTAGCCCCGTCGATGTGTTGTTAAACGAGGATACGTTTGATCCGTTCCACGAAGACAAGTAAAAATCTTCCAATCCAGACGAGGAAAAGATGCATTTGCTGTTACCGTCATATCCAGAAAAAGTAGTGTAATTGTTTGTATTATAAGGTGTCCAAGGACTGAGAACGGTTCCGTTTCCAGGAGGTAAATTGCCGTCGTACATTCTGACTCTCGATTCCCACCAGCTTCCAGAAGCGCCGATGATGTGCATCCTGATGTATTTTAGAAAAACTCCATTTCCTTTTCCATTTGTGTCAAGCAAAACATATTCGTTTCCGTAAGTGGTGTTTAAATATCTGAACGTCCTGCCGTACAATTTAACGGATGAAAGGAGAGGAGGTATGGAGGTGAATGTGGAAATGAAAGGCTGAATCCAGTAAGTGATTGTAGAGGTATTTTTGTTAACCAGTTGGATGCCGATGTTTGTATTGAACGGCATGTCAAGAGTAAAATATCCTCCCAACGAAGTGTTGCTTAAAACGTTGCATCCTTGCAAAGAATTGGCGTAAAAAGGACCACCGATAGGAGAAAACAGCAAGTCGCAAGCAAGTCCAGTGTTATCCACTCCTATTCCTTCCGTGGTTTCTGAATAATTTCCAACGTTAAACTCGCCATCTGTAAATATTCGAATGAAAACATTTCCAGGAAAGTTTCCACTGAGAGCCAACCACAACCTTCTCAGAACTCCAGGTCCGTCCGAGTAAGTAAAAACTGTTGTCGTAGCGGCTGATGCCACCGTTTGCGATTTTAATCCTAATGACGAAAAGCTTGAATTTGGAACAAACCCTAAAAAGTTGGATTTTTGTGACAACGTGTCTGCGTAACTTTTTGTCGCGGCATCTTGCGCATTTGAAGGGTCGAGCACATTGATCAATTTATGGGAATTCAAATTCAAGTCAGTCGTTCCTACTGTAGTTCCGCCTGACGCATGCGTGTCTACGTAATTTTTGGTGGCTGAATCTGAAGCTGAAATGGGCTCGGCTAAATTGGTCAATTTGTGTGACGTCATGTTAATGTCTACGTAAGAAATATTGTTGTATGCCACTTTTGTGTCCACATACCCTTTTGTCGCTGCGTCTTTTAAAGCCGTTGGATCAGAGACGTTGATCAACTTGTGAGAATTTAAATCCAAGCTTCCCGTGATCGTGCTGGATCCGTCCACTTTAACATTCATGCTCGAGCTGACGTCCACGTAATTTTTAGTGGCAGCGTCGTGAAGATTGGTCGGCTCGTTCAAGTTGATCGCTTTGTGAAAATTCAAATCCAAGTCTGCGGTTCCCACAGTAGTTCCTCCACCTAACGCATGCGTGTCAACGTAATTTTTTGTGGCTGCGTCGTGCGAGTTGGTTGGTTCTGCCATGATGATTTTGTGAGAGTTAAAATCAATGTCTGCAATAATAGTGCTGTTTCCATCTGTCCTGACATACAGATCGCTTGAAAGAGAGGTTGAATAAGGGTTGTATAAATAACGACCCAATTCTGATCTACCAAATTTGTCATTCATTTTTATATGTCTCGGATTTTATTTTTTGCTTTAGATCCGAAGGATCACCACAAGGTGTTAATAATGCTTTGAAAGTCAAGACCTTCATCCCATTTTTTCAAGACGTAAAGACACAAGTGACCACAATAAGAGGTATTACCAAACTGCAATCTTTCGCTGTTGTAATAAACGAGACTCTTCAAATAGTCAACCAGTTCGACAAGAGGAGGTTGAGCATAAGAATCAAAACTGTATTTCTTATCGCCGTCTTTGTACCAGCACACCCAATGAAATCCTCCAGTGCCAGAGTCTCCCGTATTCACAATGCCACATTCTTTTCTTTTCGGTTTTTTCGGCAATGTGTCTCTTTCAAAAACACCTCGAAAGTTTCCTATTTTAAGCTTTTTAACATTCTCTATCAATTGAAAGTTGGTCAAAGCCTCATTTGGCAAATTTATTCCTTCGATGTTGATCATTTTTAAATTCGTGTAAAATTTAAAAATCATTTACATGAGGCTGCTGACATCGGCTCCTTTTTGCACCAAAAATTTGGCTACTTCAAGATGATCGTTTTTAACAGCATCGTATAACGGCGTATAATTGTATGCATTTTGCGCGTTTACATTGGCGCCTTTTTCCACCAAAAATTTGACCACTTCAAGATGGCCGCTATTAGATGCAAAGTGTAACGGCGTATAATTGTATGCATTTTGAGCGTTTACATTGACGCCGTTTTTCACCAAAAATTTGATCACTTTTAAATTACCTTTTTGAGATGCAGAGTGCAACAGCGTGCATTTTTTTTCATTTTTTGCAATGCTATCCATTTTATATGAAAATAAAAATTCTTATATCATTTTTCACATTTCTTCATCAGATCCCATTTCACCTAAATCCAAATCGCTCATAATGCTTTGAACCAAAACAGGAGCATTTTTAGTGACGAATACTTCTGGAAGGTTGACTTGAATCGACTCTACATGCGATCCAATGAAAACACCTTCAATTTTTAAAGACGCAATGGCAAAACACCTTTGACGAACATACTCCAATGGATCTGCCTTTACCATCTTTTTGTTCTCCCTTTTACTAAACAAGGAAGTTCTTTTCTTTTCTATACAGCTTTCCGAAAAAAATGGAAGATGAACTTTCTGACTTTTTCTTAAAAATGGATAAATCCTCAGCCATTATTTTTTTGGTTCTTCCTCCTTTTTTCAACAAGGCTGTCTTAAGAATGACTTGCTCGCGAAGAAATTTTGTTATTTTTTCAGTCACCTCCATAAACTTTTCTTCTTCTAATCCCTTTTTATTGTCATGAGCAACAAAAGACATGGAATATCCAGTCAGCTCTTTTGTCTTTGGATCAAAACTCTCAAAAACACCCAAAGAATACAAAATGGGGGTTCTTAGAATAAAAGGACCTTTTCCATTGTCATACTCGTAATACAGCGGAATCTTTTGATACTGAATAGGTCTTGTGGCTGCGTAAATCTCCCCAGCTATTAATTTACTCTCGTCAAAATTCTCAATCGTCACGAAATTCATCTTTTTTAATGGAAAAGAAATTTTTTTAGATCATTTCATGATCCGACACTTTGACTTGCTTCTTGATTTTATTTATTTTTCTTCTAGCATATTCAAACATATCCTCCAGCCGCATGCCACTTTTTTCAAAACTAATCCCTCCACACTTTATTTTCAACTCAAATTCTTCACATCGACGAATAATGGTGAAATCCAAATCATTTTCAAAGCTGTAAATCTTGTAATGGTACTTTTCTTCATAAGGCGAATAATAATACGACTCCTCGTAATCCTCCGTCTTAAGGTATAAAGCGCTCAAACAAAACCATCATCTTGCTCATTTTTTAATGAACCTGAAAATTTTTTTTGGAAAGGAAATGACCAATGTTGCTCGAAAGCAAACTGATCAATTCTTTATTGTCTACCCACGAATTAAACGAGTCTGGATACCCCAACCATTTCACCAATGATCTGCTCTTGGTTTTGCGAACGATTTTTTCTATCCTGAATATATCCTGATGCGTCTTTTGCATCTCCTGCTCATAAAAAGTGCCTTGAATTTCTTCACCGTTAGCATCAGCAATTTTATACGTGGGAGGATCCGTATACTGAACTTTTGACACGGTAAAAGCCTCTTTAGTCCATCTCGGTGTATACCCCTTTTCAAAATGAGACTTCTTTTTTATGATTCGCACTTTGTCACCCATAGAAAATTTCGGTTTTGCTCTTTCTCTCTGTTTACCATTCAGGTTCATCCAGACCTTATTTTTATTATTTTCATCACTGGCTTCCACTGGAGTCATTTTAATGGAAGAGTGCTTTGTGTTGTTGTAATTTTTCACCATCTTATCTAATACGTCAATATATTTATTGGTATTGTTGGCTGAAAAATATTTAAACATTCTCTCTTTCATCGTTCTGTTCCATCGCTCGACAACACAGCTTTTTTCCTCGTTTTCAGTGGAATACAATTGCACACCCAACGCTCTCACGTGCTTGTTGTAAAATTCTTTTCCTTTATCCACCCACAATTTGACGCATTTTCTTTCACCAAAAAGATTTTTCAGCGCTTCAGCTACTTCAAGACCTGTTTTGCTTTTTAAAGGAACAATCCATCCCTACTTTGAAAACACATCAATCACCATTAGCAAATATTTTACACCGTTGTTGAATTTTGAAAACGATTGCATGTCCACAAAATCTGCAGCCCATATCTCATCAATGTCGTTCACAATCACCCTTCTTCTTTTAAAATGACGAATAATCGGTTTATGAAGCTCCTCTGCAAGCTGATCCGTCCATTTCAGAGGCATTTTTTTTTTTTAGATCCTTCAGATCGCTTCGAATTTTTCACGACTCCCAATCCAAATTTAACTTTGGCTTTAATCACCGGCGTAATAAGCTTTCTCTCATTAATCTCTCTTTGAGTGGGATTGGGAATCGAATTCATCTCCTCAAGCATCATTTGATCTGCCACATTCCTGTTTTGTCGGTCATTGAAATATTTATAAGCCAAATCATGGTGATACGCTGCATTGTCTACTCTGTCTACTGGCTTGCTCCAATCTTGATACATGTCCGTGGAAGTCAACCTCTTATCCAGGTTTGTGCCAGGTCCTGCAAAGTTCATCCCAGGAATATGCATTTCTCCTGGAAATTTTGCCCATGGAAGCTTCACTTTGCTAGACAGCTTATTGATTGATTCCACCAAATCACCTCCTTTTGTAGAAGATGAAGAAACAAACTTGCATTTGGTCGTTCCGCAAGAGTCACAAGTTCCTTTCAACATAAGCCTATTGTTTTTTGTCTTCTCATTTTTCAAGTGAATGGTTTCAGTTTTCCTTTTGCATTTAACGCAGTACATTTTAAATACAAGAAAAATATTTTTTTAACTGTAAAAATTGGAAGTCATTGATTTGTCATATGATAAAGAAAGCACAAGAAATCATAATAACTTCTTTCCAAGAGACATTCGAGGAATCATCGTCGGAAAGTCCGGTTGCGGAAAAACAACCTTGCTGCTCAATTTACTGCTTAGACCTGGATGGCTGGATTATAACCACTTGCAAGTCTTTGGCAAATCCCTTTTCCAACCCGAATACAAAATAATCGAAAAAGCCTTTGAAAATAGCCTTCCAAAAGAATTCATTTGCAAATTGTTCATCGCTCTAAAAAAATCTAAAAAGGTGGATCCTGATGAAGTCATTAAAGAAATCTCTGAAGAATGTTCTTCTTCTGATAACATAGAGTGTCATTTTTTCGAAAGTGAAGAAGATGTTCCTAACCCTTCAGAACTTGATCAAACAAAAAACAATTTAATGATCTTCGACGATTTAAGAGGAGAAAAACAAAACACCTGCGAAAAATACTACACGCACGGAAGGCACTCTAACGCAGACTGCTTTTATCTCGCTCAAAATTTTTTCGATCTTGACGGACATGCTATTAGAACCAATTCCAATTTTATTTGTCTATTTCCTCAAGACGATGGAACTGTTGTTGAAATTTATAAAAGACACGCCTCATGTGATATGAACATAAAAGAATTTAGAAAGTTTTGTAGAGATTGCTGGTCTAAACATCGTGGATTTGCCGTCATTGATCTCTCCTCTGAAAAAGATCATGGAAAATACCGAAGAGGGTTTGACGATTTTTATTTTCCAAACGTATAAAAAACATGTCTGGATTTTATTTGCTTGCCAAATCTAAAAAAGATCTTCCCACCGTATCAAACAGCTCCATCAAAACATACTTTGAAAGACCCATCGAGCTGGATTTAAACAAACAGTACGAAATGGCTCTTGTAGGACTCGAAACCTATCGAAGCTACCCCAACATCACCTCTAAAAATAACGTTTTCAGATACAGCCCAAACGCTGGATCGAACAGTTACACCATCTACATTCAAGAAGGATCCTACGAAATCAACCAGCTCAACGAATATCTTCAAAATGAAATGCAAAAACAAACAGGAAGCTTGTACAGAGTAGACGGAGTCACCATTACAGCAAACGAGTCTTCGTTAAAAGCCGTATTAAAATTTGGAAAGCCTACAGCAAAGACAAGATACTGGGTTGATTTCAACGTCAATAACAGCATAGGATTGCTCCTCGGATTCGATAGAAACGAATACACCTACGTCGAAAAAAAAGAAGACCCTGTTGACCCTAATAAAGTCACAAGCGTCATCGACACCTACGAGTCTGAAAACATCGTGAGAATTGAAGAAACTGCAGTGATCCGAGTCACCAACGACATTATCGGCTCGTCTTATTTAGACGGAAGAACAACAAACGGCATTTACTCCTTTTACCCACAAGTTGAACCCGGAACCAAAATTGTTGAAAAACCTTTTCACGTGATTTACCTTCCCATCGTTGTCAGCAAAATTTCAAGAATGGAAACACAAATCGTTGATCAAGATGATCATTTGATCGATTTTAGAGGAGAAGACATCATTGTCAGATACCACATCAGAGAAAAAATCTCATCCACTCTACACGATCTTTTCTCCGGAAGCGCTTTCAGTCGGTAAAAAAATAATTTCCTACTCTATTAAAAATGTACCAAAAGATTAAGCTCAACATTTCGAAAG